>NC_092039.1:342120-642120 GCF_003086295.3 Arachis hypogaea
CTGTTGTGGTCACCATGGAAATTCATGGCAAGGAGAGAGCCAAAAATGGCAAGCAATTCCGATGGCTTCTTCTTCTCAGAGCTCACAGAGCCTTCGCTTCTGCTGCCTGCTTTGCAAACACGCTCTCTTCATTGCTTCCTTCTCTCAACAAGAGACTCCTTCATCGTTCCATCGACAACTCCTCCAAGGGCACCATTCTCTTCAGACTCATCCTCACGTTCTTGCTCATGGCCTTCGCATTCTTGTCTTTTGAGCTCTTTGCTCACTTCAAAGGCTGGCGTTACTTCCAGGGACACAACAGTAATTTGCACATCCCTCGAACCTCCGAGATCAAAGGCTTCTTCCATAACGCTTACGTCAGCTGGTTGGAGTTCAGAGCTGGTTATATTGCACCTCCAATTCAGTCTCTATCAACATTCTGTGTCGTTCTCTTTTTGATTCAGTCTCTCGATAGAATGCTGCTCTGTTTGGGATGCTTCTGGATCAAGCTCAAGAAGATTAGGCCAAATATTCAACGTGATGATTTGGATTTGGAGTTGGAAGGATCTAACTCTGAATACCCTATGGTACTGGTTCAAATTCCCATGTGTAATGAGAGAGAGGTAACTACTAACTAAAATGTCTTCTCCTCTTTTTCCTGTGCACTTTTTATTTTACTTTCTGAAAAAGAAAACTGTCGGTGGTAATTTTAAACGTAGGTGTATGAGCAATCGATTTCGGCAGTGTGTGAATTGGATTGGCCGAAAGATCGGTTGCTGATTCAGGTTCTGGATGACTCAGACGATGAGGGGATACAGTGGCTGATCAAAGGAGAAGTATCAAAGTGGAATCAGAGAGGTGTGAACATCATCTACCGCCATAGATTGTTTAGAACCGGGTACAAAGCTGGAAATCTAAAGTCTGCAATGAAGTGTGATTATGTGAAGGATTATGAGTTTGTTGCAATCTTTGATGCTGATTTCCAACCAAATAGAGATTTCCTGAAGCAGACAGTGCCATACTTTAAGGGGAATCCTGAGGTGGGACTGGTTCAGGCAAGGTGGGCATTTGTGAACAAGGAGGAGAACTTACTCACAAGACTCCAAAACATTAATTTATGCTTTCACTTTGAGGTAGAACAGCAGGTCAATGGGGTCTTCCTTAACTTCTTTGGCTTTAATGGAACCGCCGGTGTTTGGAGAATAAGAGCTCTTGAAGACTCTGGTGGCTGGCTTGAGAGGACTACTGTTGAAGACATGGATATTGCTGTCAGGGCCCATCTCAATGGCTGGAAATTTATCTATCTCAATCATGTCAAGGTAACACCTATTTCACTTAATAAAACATAAAAGTTGTGTTTGTTTCTGTCTTCATTTTCATTTTTTGTCTCCTTTTAAAATATACTTAACATTTCTATGCACAATAATGTGTTATTTTAGGTTCTTTGTGAGCTTCCTGAATCTTATGAAGCCTACAAGAAACAACAGCATCGATGGCATTCTGGTCCTATGCAGCTCTTTCGTTTGTGCCTTCCAGCCATTATAACCTCTAAGGTAGTTTCACTATCTTCAACTAGTATGAAGGATAGCATGCTGCAATTCTAACATGTTTGTTTTGTTGTTGCAGATTGCATTTTGGAAGAAAGCAAACCTAATATTTCTATTCTTTCTGCTGAGAAAGCTAATCCTGCCATTCTATTCCTTCACATTATTCTGCATCATTCTTCCTTTAACAATGTTTGTCCCAGAGGCAGAGCTTCCAATCTGGGTTATATGCTACATTCCTGTATTCATGTCCTTCTTGAACATCCTTCCCGCGCCTAAATCCTTTCCCTTCATCGTCCCTTATCTGCTCTTTGAGAATACAATGTCTGTAACGAAATTCAATGCTATGGTATCCGGTTTGTTCCAGTTAGGAAGTTCATATGAATGGATTGTTACCAAAAAGGCTGGCCGGTCGTCCGAGCCGGACTTGTTAGCGGCCCAAGAGAGGGAATCCAAGGCCATTAGTCTCCAACAACTGCACAGAGGAGCTTCTGATAGTGGACTTTCTGATCTTAACAAAATAAAGGAATGCCAAGAAAGTGTTGCTATAAAACCTGTAAAGAAAATGAACAAGATATACAAGAAAGAGCTTGCACTTGCATTCTTATTGCTCACTGCTGCATTTAGGAGCTTGTTATCAGCACAAGGGATGCACTTCTACTACTTATTGTTCCAAGGAGTGTCATTCCTCCTTGTAGGTTTGGATTTAATTGGAGAACAAATGAGCTAGAGGATCATAAGAATTTGTTATTGTTACTATTATTAGAAAGATAAACAATTCAAGAGGCCAACCAATTGTGGAATTGCTGCTATACAAAGATGTTGGTTTTGGCAGTTATATCATATGCAAGGTTCCTGGATAATGTGGCTCATCAGGTAAAAATGCTGAAAGCTCTACCATTGAGTCAAATCATATAAATAAGTTTGTTATTCTTCTTCTTCATCAAGTGCTTTTATAGAGTTTTTTCTGCTTTTTTGTTTCATTTTTTTAAATTGTTCCCGGGGTAGGTTTACTTGTCCATTGATTGTTTTTCATTTTCTTTTTTGTTTTTTCAATTTTCTGTAATGTATAAGCCGATTCGTTTTTCTCTCAGTTCAGTATCAAATTGTTGCTCAATTCACTCTTGGTTCATATGTAATTAATTACTGAAATGAATGACATTGATATGTTACAAGTGCATTTGAAGATTTATACTTACATGATATATATGCAACATAAGTGTGATAAATTTCTAATTATATATTGCCACAAACAGAAATATCTGATTGGATGAAAAGAGTAGGAGATCATGATAATTAATCTCATGTCAAAAACAGTTAATGGTAAATATAGCAAGTGTCGGCAGGAAGTGGAGATTGAGAGAGAAAGAGAGAAGAATTAGATTTTATATTGCATCAAAGGAACACATAAATGTGGGTTTTAGGCCATGGATTTTGCAAAGGGACCAAAATCATGTAAGTGCCCCCATTTGGACCCCATTTGTTTTTAATTCAACAATTAAACTTACAAGTAAAGATTATTTTAGAGTATATGGTAGGCATATACCAGTTGCTGTTCCATTAATGGCAGAGCACATGAATTGTATACCCTCAACCAAGTCTTGTGGGTGGACCCTTTGCTTCCTCAACAAATAGTTCTCTTTTTCTGCTTTTGAAGGACTTTGACTCCTAAATCCATCATAACAAAGATACTCTTTTTATAATCAACATTAGTAAGAGATCATGACAAAATCTCCACATCAATTATAATGAACAAATAGATTATGACAAAATCTCCACATCAATTATAATGAATAAATCTTTGTTTTCTCTTAATTTTAAATTGCCACGTGGGTTTACATGACCACCTCATTTTTTGTTCAAGTAAAACATACATCCTTGTCCACAGTTCGAAGCTGTTGAAAATTTGCAAGAGTTTAAGGATTTCTCACTATTTTACAACAGCTACATCTAGGCACTTGTTAAGTTGATATCTATGTACTTTTACATCATTTTTGAAGATGGAAATGTAAGTATGAGAAGGTGTAAGCCTGAAATTAAAGTGAGAAAAGGATCCAGCTGTCAGATAAAAGCCTTTATTATCTTCTGATGAATGTACTTTATTGCTTTTGAACTTACTGAACCTTAGAGAATGATACTACTTGACACGACATTCATCTATAACTGCATTGCTTTTATCTTTCTACAACTCTTTATTGTTCATTTCCCTCACCTTTCTCGCGTGAAACCAACGTATTCTTGAAACCATACACTTATTTTGAGATAGAGACAAAGCTAGAAGAGTAGAAGGCTTAACACTCGTGTGTTTTTAATTTTTTTTTCTTATTATTATTATTTGTCATGCAATTTTTTCCTTAGTATATGGAATATAAACATAGTATAATCAAAATTCGCATTCCATAGAATAATTGAACGTAAAAATCAACACAATGTCTTACACCTTACACATAATATATTTTCTTCTTTTTCCTTCTTTTTATATTTTTCTCTTAAGAATTGCTCATAATATTTTCAGCAAAGTGATATTAGTTAAAGCCGTGAATTATTCAACTAATTATTTGCATAGAAAAAGTATAGGTTATCAATATATTATTTGCAAATTTATTGTCAATAATAATTAATTATTATATTTTAGTTATAATTAGCATTGACATGCATAAGGAGATACATCTATAAAAATATTAGATATTTCTATTAAACACATCTACAAAGACGCTTTTATTAAACACAATCATAAATAAAAATTGACAGAAGTTAATAAAATCTTTGTTGATTACGTAATGGAATTGATTTGCATATTACAATGCTGAAACTCTAATAAATACATTAATTAAGAAAATACCATACAAAATTAAGTAAAATTATAGAAACGATGACTTAATACATTGTTCGTCTCTAATACAAACTAAACATGTTATATCATGAATCATTCTTAAATTATTTTTACTACATATAAACAGGAACACACGCCTTACTGCATATTGACCTGTATAATACTTTATCGCTAACGTTAGAGAAACAAGAAAACAATCGTCAAAATTTATTTAACATTCATTAATAGTAGCAAAATTTTGATAACCGTGCAATCCTTTGGACCCTATTGCCATCCCCAACTCAAATATCCAAATCTGATTGAAAATGCAAAGACCCTCTTCTCACCGACAAATATTAGTATATATAAATAAAACCAATAAATCAACGACAAGAAACGGAAAAAGACATCTCACCCATACCCACTGTATCTACTATCTATGACACATTCATGTGGATCACGTATCACACTAATAAAAGCCTCCCTTGTTATTATTGTTACTAATTTGTAAAAGCGCACTCATTAATTATAATGAACACGTGCTTATTTCAATTATATATATCATGATGATAAATAGTTGTAACTAGGGGATTTCTGTTTATTGCATGCTGATGTGAATATTTAAGTATATTTCTAACAAAATAGTAATCAGTAATATCATGTAGACAAAAAAAAAATAATCAAAACTTATTTATTTAGTATTCATTAACTGTTAAACAAATCATTCATTCAACTGAATGAATTTCTTCAATGATCTCACAATAAGCGTGCAGGCATAATACTAAGATTAACACATTGTATGAAAGAAACAAATGGCGCTTACCGGGTTTTGGAAATTCATATGCTAAATCACAAATGGAGCCAAAATTGATTCACCTCTTCAATCTTCAACTATAGTCCTATGCTCCAAATATTATGAAGAGATTTCAAATATTTACATGTTTCTTATTTTCTTTTAATTTTTCCTTCTGTTTATGGACACATATTCTGTTGATCCCCATTTGTTTTTAATTCAACCATTAAACATATAAGCAAAGATTACTTTTAGAGTATATGGTAGGCTTATGCCAGTTGCTTTTCCATTACAAGAATTGCATACCCTCAACCAAGCCTTGTGAAGGACTTTGACTCCTAAACATAACAAAAATACTCCTTTTATAATTAACACTGGTATTTTTATGGGTAATTACATTATGAAAAAATAAATATGTGTTTTAACATTAGTTTTGTCTTGACATTATAGATTATGACACAAAAAAAATTATAAAATCAAACTACTATTACAAAAAGATTGTAAGGGACAAAAATTTCCTCGACTAAAAAGACCTGGATCTCCGTAGATAAAAAATCAAATAATAAGATTTTTAGTTATTATTTTCATTTGAAAGAATTTGATTTATTACTAATAATTAATTTTAATATTCGTTATCTAAAATTTGAAACGATTTAACTTGTTTACTTTTGATTAGGTTTTAAATTTGTTGCACAAATAAAAATAATTAATTTTTATGCTTGCTATTTAAAAATAATATTTTTTCTCTCTATGTATATAAGAATATAATTAGATATTAGTATAAAAAAATATATTAATAGTTATAAAATTAACTCAAAATCATTTTATTTTAAAAAATTGAATCTTGATTTTAACTTTTAATAATAACATTAGTATTCGCTCTAAATTATATTTAATAAATATTTGAAAGAAGAAAAATAAAAATATAGATTAAAAAGATAAGCACTGAAAAATTAAAACTAAATAAAAAACTAAAAAAATAAGTATATAATAAAAAAATATTTTTTATTTGAATTATATTATTTTGTTAATTTTATTTTTGTAGAACAAAAAGATAGAAAAAACAGAGAATGAAAAAAAAGAGAGAGAAAGATAAAGATAAAGACTGAAAGAAAAAATTTGTTAATTTTTAAAGAAAAATTTTATTTTAATTATAATAAAAAAATATCAAATCATATATTTTGATTTGTCAAATTACTAATATAAAATATAAAATATAAAATATATATATAGAATGGGAAGAGTAGAGAAAAATAGAAAAAAATAAGAGAGGTAGATGAGAGAATTGATGAAGGGAGTTTATTAGTTTTAGAGAGAAATCTTTTTTGTCAAGTTTAATAAGAGTGTCATGTGACACATTTTATTATTAAATTAGATAGTAATATATAAATATATAATAAATTATATATAGAGTGAGAAGGGTAGAGAGAAACAGAAAATAGGAAAAGATGTAGATGAGAGAATTTAGGAATGGAGTTTATTAATTTTGGAGAGAAATATTTTTTTTCAAGTTTAATAAAAATTTAATGTGACACATTTTGTTATTAGATTAAATAGTAATATATAATATAGTTATATTTCAACTTCAATATTTTAATTTTAATACAATTAAAGAATGTCATGTTACACATTTTGATTGTCAAATTTTTAATTAGTCATTGATAATGAATTAATGATATATAAAAGAGAAAGTGGTTGAAGAAATTAGAGGGATAGATAAAAGGAGAGGGAGGATGGAATAACTCTTTAATTTTGGAGAAAAATATTTGATTTCAATTGTAACGAGAAAATGACAAGTGGCATATTTTAGTTGTAAAATTAGTAGGGAGGAGGGTAGAACTCTTTAATTTTGGAAGAAAATATTTGATTTCAATTACAACGAGAAAGTAATATGTGACATATTTTAGTTATAATAGAAAGTAATATGTGACATATTTTAGTTATAATAGCGACAGAAGAAATTGGTTGCTAATAGCGACCAATTTAGCAACCAACGCACAATCTTCAAGACCAAATTAATATTGGTCGTTAAATCGGTCGCTAAATTACATTCAGCGACCGATTTTAGCGACTAATAAATTCGGTCGCTAATAGCAACCGAATTAGCGACCAATAAATTTTAAATACATCCAAAATAAAATAGGTCGCTATTTTTTTATTTAGCGACCAATTTAGCAATTAAAATAGGAATAATGTGCTTAGAACTGTTGGTCACAAAAGCGGTCGCTATTTTTTATTTTAACGACCGATTTTGTAACTGATAGTGAAATATGGTAAATAATTGTTTGGTCGCTAAATTAATGGCCGATCGCTAAATTAATTTTTGTTTATATTTTATATTATATTTTTTTCTAATAGTTTATATGTAAAATATTAGTTGTATGGTAGAAGTTGTTAAAATTTTTTTTAGTTTAATCTCTATAATTTTTGCAGAAAAATTATATTTTAATGAGTAATAATGTAATTGAGAAATGTTAGAAATTTGATTTAGGAGAAACTGAAATTAATTTTGGAAAGAACATTAACAACTTCAAACACAAAAAAAAAAGTAAATAATAAGAAGAGTAAGTGATAAGAAAGTGTATACTTCCCTTTCAAAATTACAAGCTGATCTAGATAATACTTTATTAACATGTATTAGTACACGTTTTATAATTTATCTATTCTATTATATAAAAATCGAACTTTTACATTTAATAATAAAACTAACGACGATAATTTTTTTGTGGCTTTTATAAGTGTGACCTAATAAAAATATACGAAATTGTTCATATTAAGTCCTTCAACTAAGTAGGTGTTACGTAACCATATATGCCTCTCTCGTTTAACGTAGACTAACTCTTACCACAAATAAAACTTGTTTTGCTGGAGGGATCAAGAACGACCACGATGACAGTGTTGGACGGTGACGCATTAGTTTTGTTAGGACTTCTTTAATTGCTAAATTTGGGGATTCGAATTTCGCTATATACATGTAATAATTCATTGGCTAATAACAAACTCTTAAATAGAGTTTAATATCGTGACGAATTAGTCGTGTCGAATTAGAAGATAACGTAAAAAACAAAAAAAAATTGCTAAATTTGGGAATAATACCTTCAGAGATTAAGACGAGGTTTTTTTTTTTTCTAAATTAGTTATTTTCTATTTAAGAGTCCAGTTTGTCATGTATATAGCTGCATAGACAGTAAATTTAACAAAAATGGAATTTCACTAACGGTATATCACTTTTGTTTACTGTTATTAATTTTATGTGTATATTAGGTATTTCGAATGATTGAGATGTATATTTGTTCACCTAAAAATTTTTTGTATATAGTTTTGTTTATTTAGTTTAAAAATAACTCATAATTAGAATTTGTCAAATTCAATGCTTTTGAAGAATCTTCTAATGTTTTCCGTTTCTCTTTACAACATTAAGAACATCTTTTGTTTTCTTTCTCTCGCCTCTTTTACGGAGACCCTAAAACACAATTATCATAAATTAGTTAGTGTTTTTTTATGAGAGTAAAAAGATTATAATATATTAAATTTAATTAATCAAACATACAATTGTCTTTTTGGACTCTAGTTTAACCTTTTCAGTAATTAAATAGTTGGTCCAACAAGCAATAATGCAAGGTGCTATTGGTGCTGTTGCTCTTGAATTTTCGCCGAACATAATTTCAAGAGAGTAGAATTATAGGAATGAATATATACTCTCAATTTTTTTTAATTATTTGATAAAATATAATTTTTTATTTTTTATTTTTAAATATATTAAAAAATATTAAATAATAAAAAATCACATTTTATCAAATAATTAAAAAAAGAATTAAAAAATCACTCTTGTAAATTATCATTAGTTCATAGAGACATCTATCTTCTAATATATTTTTTTAAATGATCTCACTTTTTTATATTAGTCATTAATCTATTAGAATAAGAGATATCGTGAAAAAATAAAAATAAAAAACTCGTACTTAGTGCATAACAAAAGAAAATAACCAAAAAACTAACCAACAAAATCGAAGAAATTAAGTTAACTTATACCTAGTGCATTTAAGCCAATTGTATCCTTAATTCTTATTATAGCGACACTAATTCACCTACTGGAAATGTTAATTTCTGCTCATCTATATCATAGCATCTTACCAGCTTCCATCACCAGTTTTTTTTTTTTTTTTGGTAATAGCTTCCATCACAAGTTTGTTATTGATACATAGAGTTAGTAGAGTCATGAACAAACAAAAGCCCATTTCTTGAACCTCTTTTTTCTTCACATCTGTCCTATTTTGAAAGACTAGAAGCATCACAAAGCAAAATGGGACAGTCTATAATTGAGCCCAAACCTCAACAAAAAGGGGACCAAAGAGAATCATTAGAGCAACATCAAAAAGCCCAACCCAAAGTGAATACAAGCAGTCCAGGGGAGATCTCGACGAGGAAGGCTTTAATAAATAAAAATTCTCCACTTGACCAAAATTAAATAAATAAATAAATAAAAATTCTAAAATTCTAAAAATATAATTTCTAAAATTCTTTTGAAAATAATATATTTTTATTCGTCTCAAACTATTTTTGTTATTAACAAAATTTGGAGGATGATATATTTTCCCCGGTAGTTTAGAACTTTAACTCTTTAAGCCACAATGTTCTACAACGGCGTCACCTAACTAAACTGCCTGGATTTGTGGACTGGTGCAAATTATAACCTAAAACATTACCGATGAGTTTGTGTGTTTTCAAAGTCCGATTTATGCACTAGTCCAAAGGACACATTTGTTATATCTCAGGTAACCTACCTCTGCCAAACACGCCATAATCACAATTAAAAATACAAGAGGCATAGCCTTAAGCAACCGCATACAGTCAAATTGAACATTCTCTTTCCTCCATAAAAATAATCAAGCTCACTTAATTATTCCCACACAATCACAAAATGGCATTATGCTTGAAGCCACCAAGGCTACACCACAGCAACAATAATGAAGATGACTCTGCAGTCTTCTTGGCGCCACCACCACCAATAAATCAATTCAAAACTGCTTACAAACTTCACGTCAGAAACCTCTCCTATACTCTGCACCAAAACAACACCACTTCCTTCTCATTATGTCAAAAGCCTAAGCCTGTGACAATACTCAAGTCTGTGACTTTTGTTGCAAGGTGTTCGGAGATAGTTGCGGTGGTGGGTCCCAGCGGGACAGGAAAGTCCACTCTTCTCCGGATAATCTCCGGGCGGGTGAAAGAAAAAGATTTCGATCCCAAGAGCATATCGATCAATGAGCAGCCAATGACCATGCCAGCACAATTGAGGAAGCTTTGTGGATTTGTGCCACAAGAGGACAACCTGCTTCCTCTTCTAAGCGTCAAAGAAACTCTTCTCTTCAGCGCCAAGTTCAAACTCAAGGAAATGACACCAAAACAACGAGAATTGCGTGTCGAAAGCTTGATGCAAGACCTAGGCCTTTCCCACGTGGCAGATACTTTCGTTGGAAATGAAGACAACAGAGGTATTCAATATTTTTAGCATATAATAATATAGATACATATAAAAAATTTAACCTATTTTTCTATTAGTTATCAACACATATATATATACAACTTTTGATACGAAATTATATTAAATATTTGGTGTCTTCTATTGTACCTATGGTGACTACAAAGAAATTTATCAATTATTTGTTGACATTTGGTAATTGAAAGCGTATCACTAAAAGTGTTACTTAAAGAGAAAGTGTTACCCTTAATCGTTAACTTGGCTCTGATACCAAAATTTTTATTTGGATTTTTCTTTTAATTTCTTTTTTGAAATTTCTATTTATATAGGTGCTTTATAAAAAGTATTGACCATAATTTTTCAATCTTGTTTTAGTTTATAATATTCTTTTTTGCATGGATTATTGTATATAAAATCTTTTATCTGTTTGTCTTTTTCTTTAATATAATTTCTCAAATCCTTAATAACTTCTTTTATTTCTTCACTTTCTCCTGTTTCTAAATATCTGTTTAATTTTTCGATTTCATTCTCCATTTTTTCTTTTAACAGCTTTAATTCTTTTAAATCATAATATGGTGTTCCAGGCATTTATAAATTTTTTAAGTTTAGCTCCAGCTTGTTTATATTTGTTCTTATTTCTATCATTTTTATTATAAGGTCATTAATTTCGAATTGAAGATTATTTAATTCTCTTTTATATTCCTTTATTTTACTTTTTAATTTTTTTGCTCTTTTTCTTTTTATTTTATTTTCTGGTCTTTCAATCTTTGTATACTTCATTAGTTATCTTAGAATTTCTGCAAATTCTATCATCGATTCATCATTATTTTCTAGAGATTCAATTAACTTTTCTAATACTTCAACTTCTCCTTTCAATTTGTCATAGATTATTTTTAGAGTTTCAAATGCTCTTTGATTTATTTCAGAAAACTGTAAATAATTCAACCGATTTTTTCTTTCAAAGAGTTCTTGTTTCTTGTCTTGATAGGTTACATATATTTTCTTTTTATTTATTGTCATAACTTAGTGTTTAGAGTTTCATTTAATTTTTCGACCTTTTTTGTTAATTCTTTTATTTCAGAATTTTCTTTTTTAATCTTTAACTTAGATAAATTTAAAGGGCTATTAATTTTGGATTCTCTTATTTGAAAATTCGATGAAACTAATTTTTCTGATGGTTCTTTTAGTAAAAGAACTGGGTTTTCAATAGCTTTATATTTTGGTATTTCTGTTTTTACAATTTTCTGAAATAATTCATCGACATAAATTCTTTCTCTGTTTTTAAATATTATACTATGATGGCTATTTGTTAAAGCATAATTTATTGCATATGTAATTGAAAATGGTTCATCGTCTTGTTCCATTAGATTCTTTCTGTGAAATTTATAAGCCAAACTTATAGATCTTCCAAGATTTTCAGTTGATAAAGGTATAGCATATCCAAGATGGGCATTGAATTTAACATTTACGTTTGCCAAGTTTCCATGAACAATTCCAATTATTTGATCTATTGGGTCATCAGTAATTCTTTTGTCACAGATTGCTAAGCTTATTGGTGAATTAATTCCTTTCATGTATGTAGATTTGATTAAGACTAATATGAATCCATCCAATTTTAGATCTTTTTTGTTGATCCTTAATTTTCTCAATTTGTTTACTCAATTCTTCATCATTTATCAAAGCTATTTCAAGTTCTCCATTAGCAGATTTTATCTTTATAGGGGCTTCAAGTTGAATTTTTCCATAGTATATTATATTTTTTCTATTAAAAACTTCTTTTAAAAGATTTTGTTTATTAAAATTTTCATTTGATTTGAGATTTAATTCTGTTTTTAGAATAGCTTGTTTTTCATTATCTAATAAGGCAGATAGTCTATAATAATCAGATTCTTCCGTTAATTCTAGACTTTCTAAATAATTCATAGCTATGAGATTAAGATAAAGGCGTACCTTTCTGGAGAAAAACTTCCTTTATTTAGAATATTTTACATAAGATGTTTTTATCTCCAGAGGGGAGATTGTAGATACTAACTCCAGAGGGGAGTTTAGAATTGGTTTTTCCTAAGGGAATTCTTCTTCAAACTATAGAATCGCCTCGGCCGCTTCCTCCTTGCTCTCCTAGCATATGAGTACTCTTAGCCTTCTGCTTTCTATTGTTTGATGCCTTCTATAATTGCCTAGGCAACCTATTTATAATGGTTGGGTCTGATGGACAATTCCCATCCTTACCCTTCTTATGACGTCATTGCTTACGTCATTGTTTAATATCTTGCACCAGCTACATTGTTGGTGCTCTATGACCTAAGCGCTTACGTCACTATGCAATAATGTTGAGAGATGCTTCAGATGTGCTGTCCTCCTCTTTCATCATGTGACCTTCAGATGCGTTGTCTTCTTCCTTTATCATGTGGGTTGATTCCGTTTTATTATTGCTTTCTTCAGATAACTCTGAGACACATAGCTGGCACTTGTGGTCTTCTCTGTCTTTTATCAAATAGCAGAGATTCCTCTTTATCCCTTCGGGGAGCTTTTCTAAGAGTCCAGATAAGTTGTAGAATGCTGATTCAAATTCCACTAAGAGTCTCATCTCTCTTTCTTCAATTTCATTCCTTTTACTGGACACAAGCAAAGTATTTCTGCTTTTATAATTGATTCTTGTGTGAGATTCCCTTGTTATCTTTTGAGTTCTTTCGAAGACCCTTGCTAGTGTGCTGGCTAGTCTTCCTTCATGACTGTAGATTGTTAAATCTTGAACTTGATCAATTGGTTGAAAATTTTCTGGGAAGACGGACATGAAGATCACTTGATGTGTTGGAACCAAGCATTCTTCTTCTTCATTAAAAATAGGTTGACTATTCGTAAATTTTAGGGATATATCCCTTGGATTTACGTTGTCAATCATATTTTTAAATCTTTTTACTGCATCAATAAATCCTGCAGGAAACTCACTAATAATTTTCAAATCATTAAAAATTAAGATTGTATCAATTAATCCATACTGGAAAAACTGATAGGTGTCAGATGGGGAAGCCTCTGGAAATATAACCAGCTTTGTTAGCTGTTCTTTGGCAATAGGATAATATCCCAAGATCGCCCTCTTTTCTGCAGTCCAATTCAAGACTATGTTAAGGGTTTCTCTGAGATTTGATCTACAAACCCTTTTCTTTTCCTTGATTTCAGCCCTTGTAGGAATGTTTCTTATTATCCCTGTTCTCTGGGTTTGAATTGGAGCTTTATCTGCTCTTTTTAGGGTTTGCTCTGGATGAAGAGCTTCATATTCTCTAAACGATTCCTTTGCCTCTTCCAGTGTTAAAAACCCTCCTTTATGAATTATCCTTGATTGCTGTGTAAATGGTGTTGCTTTTTCCCAGGCATCATATACTCCTTTCATGGGGCCATTATAAATTACATAATATTTTTTATCTTGGGTGGATTTTTTGATAATTTCAGCAATTGTTTTATTTTCTAGAATTTTTTCCTCACCTGATTTGTCCACCACGCTTAGCTGGCTGAACTCTGATGGTTTTGGTTGTTGTGTTGATTTCATCGCTTCGATGGCCTTCTTGAGGGATTGGATCTGTGTCCTTACTTGCTGACAATGCTTGCATTTTTCGAGTTCTTGTTCGTATTTTTGAATTTCTTGATTTAATGTATTGTAGACGAACTCCATTCTCTTGTTAATGTATCTGCAATAACATTTTTGTCACCCTTAATATATTCAATTTTTATTGGATATTGTAACAAAAATAATTGCCATCTTACCAATCGTCCATGATTATAATCAACTTTCAAATTATATCGTATGAAACCTGTTAAATAACTTGAATCTGTCCTTAATGTAAATTCTTTGGGTAGTAAATCAATTTTCCATTTCTTAAGAGATTTAATTGCTGCTAGAGTTTCCCTTTCATGAGTAGTATATCTCTGTTCTGCTGGAGTAAAAGTCCCTGAAATATACCTGCAAAGTAATTCCTTTGGGAAATATTTAGAATCTAGTGATTCTTTTTCTTGTTCCAAACTTTTTATAGCTTTCTTAGCTTTTAGACATCCTGACCAGGTTATGTCTGAAGCATCTGTTTCTACTATTAAGTAGTCATTTTCTTCTAGAATATAAAGTTCTGGAAGTTTTTCACATAATTCTTTAATTCTTTGAATTTGTATACTATCTTTTTCATCCCATTTCCATACTTTTTTAGTACTTATTTTTGGAAATAAGCTTTTAGTGTATTCTGTTATATTCTTTAAAAATCCCTGATCAGAAATTTAATTTATACACCCTAAAAATCTTTGTAATTGTTTTCTATCTTCTATTTTATTAGGAAATAAATTTACCTTTTCTAGAACATTTGGTTGAAGTTTTAGCTTTCCTTGAGTAGATAGAATTAATCCAAGGAACTCTATTTCTTGTTTTGCTATTCTTGCTTTCTTTTTACTAAGAACTAATCCTTTTTCCTTGCATCTTTCTAAAACTATTAATAATTTTTGAAGATGATCTTCTTTATCCTGTTTTGTAAAAATTAGTATATCATCAATGTATACTAAAACAAATTCATTTAACTCTTTTAGATTTTCTTCCATAAATCTTTGATAAATACCTGGGGCTTGCTTTAATCCGAATGGTAATACATTCCATTCATAAAGCAACACACTTGTTGATTCCTTTGTTGGGCAAGTAAAAGCAGTTAATTTCTTTGTTTCTTCGTCTAAACGAAGTTGCCAATATCCTGATTTTGCATCAAGAGATGAAAACCAAGTTGCTCCTTTGATTTTTTCTAAAATAGAATCTTTTCTTGGAAGTTTATGAGCATCACCAATAGTTGCTTCATTCATTTTCTTATAGTTTATTACCATTCTTCGTTTTTTCCTTTTAATTTCATTATTGTTTTCAACGTAAAAAGCTGGAGCCGCATGAGGACTTTTACTTAATCTTATAATTCCTTTTTCCAAAAGGTCTTTACACTCTAATAAGAACTCTTCTCTATCTCTCGCGGAATAAGGAATTTTATTTGGGACATTTATCTCTTTTGTGGGATCTTTTAATTTAATGCTTACTAATTCGTTATTTGTATTTTTAATATCTAAAGGATTTTCAACACAAATTTCATCCAAGAGTTCTTCTATCTTTATTTCAAGATTATTTTTTGGAATATTTATCTGAAAGTATAGATTTAAATAACATGTTTCTAATATAGAAAATATTTTAAACTTTAAGATCTTATCTATAGTAGTAGTTGGTATTTTTATACGTTTTGATTTTTGATTTATTAAAGAATCGTGTGGAGCTTTTAAAACTATATATGTTAATTCTTGAATGAATGGATGATATAGCTTTAAAAAGTTATTTCCTATGATAAAATCCATTCCAGAATCTAACATATATATAGATGGAACAATGAACCTATAATTTTGAATAAAAATTTCAACCATCTATGCTTTTTGGTCAATTTTATGTATTGATTTGTCAGCTATTCTAACTTTTAATGGTTTCTTTAATTTTTTCCAATTAAGTTTTATACTTGAACTAGCAAAGCATTGTGTTGCCCCAGAATCTATGAAAGCATTTATAAAATTTTCTGTTATTTTTATAGTAATAAATGTAGCATTATTACTCAGTCTCTGAGTCTGTTTCCGAGACATATTCAAAAATATAGTCTAAGTTATCATCAGATTCTTCTAATGGTTCCATGAAACAAGACTTAGCAATTTCTATTTGTTTAGTAAGATCCTTTTTATCCTTCTTTTTCGGGCATTCATTTGCGTAGTGTCCTTCTTCTTGGCAATACCAACATTTACAATTTTCTTTTTTATTCGGGCAATAGTTATTTCTTTGTCTTTTGTTTTTATTGTTATTTTCTTTTCTAAAATATCTCTTTTTTCTCCAGTTTGGATAGTATTTTCTTCTTCTAAATTGATATTTTCTTTTTCTTTGAAGATTTTTATTAAGACCATATTTTTGAGGTATCTCCTCATTATCCTGACAGCAAATTCTGATTATATTTGCAAATCTTTTTTGAGTTGCTTCTTGCATACAACGTTCTTTTATTTCCTCTCTTATAGCAGAGGTTGCTCCACCAAAATTATTTTCAATTGTTCCTCTATTTATTTCTCTTATAAATCTTCCCATTATAAATTCATTAGCAGGATATGAAAGTTTTGTTATGTACATACTAAGATAATGATTTTTATCTTCTTCTTTTAATTTGTAATAATGTATTCTATATTCACATATATAGGACTCCACATTACATAAATCATATATCTGAATATTAGCTAAATGGTTTTTTGCTTCTTGATATTCTTTATTATAGACTTCTTGTCTATGATCTATAATATTTTTTTCAAAAAATTCTTTATATAGAATCATCATTATATATAATATCTTATCATAAGCTGTTGTTTTTGTTTCTAATTCTTCTATTATTTGGTTTTCTATTGATGTCATATAATCTCTTATAGTTCCTTTAGTATGAAACCCTATGTAATTCCAAATGTCCCTTCCAGACAATTCACCAAGTTTTGGATTAGTAAAGGCTTCTAATAAGAAGGAATTCAACCAGTTTTCGAAAATCTCTTTTTCGTTCTTTTTGCAGTCTAAATCGAGCATTATTTCTCCTTCCATTTCCTGGATTTTAGGAACGTATTTTGATGGTATTTTTGCATATTTTGAATCTTTATTTATAAACCCTTTTTTAAAAGCATAATTATCAAAACCTGTTTCCCATTTAAATTAAGATTGATTATCCTTAGATGTTCCAGCTTCATTCTTTACTTGTATTGGAATAGCTGGTTCTTCGTCACTTGAATAATCTAGAATGTGTTCTTCATTTTCTATATTTTTAGAATTTACTAATTCTTCCTCTATTTGAAAACCATGTTCCATAATATTATTTTCTTGAGCCATTTTTAATTGTTTAAAAAGTATTGTAACTTCTTCTAATTTTTCTTCAATATTCATAATTTTAGTGGTGGTTTTACTTTTAAATCTGTTATGTTAATTATGTTTTGAAATTTTTCTTCCTTGGGATTCTCTTTTTCCTTATTTCTTTGAAATTTTATGGATGTTAATATTTCTTCAAGCATATCTACTATAGAATTTAATTGTGGGTTAAAAGTATGATATAGATGTGGGGAATCATTTCCATGGTAACATTTTTTAGAAATTCCGTGTGAAAAATAAGTTTTTTCAGGTTTTTGAAGTCCTTCAATAAAACTTATAGTAAAATAAAGATTTTGAGAAAAATCATTTTGTATTGATTTTAAAAATTCGGTGTCATTACAGTTGACATTAGTTAAAATCATTAATTTTTGATCTATTAATTTTGATAACTTAATTATTTCTTCTCTTAAATCTTCTAATTTACTTTTTTCCATTAGGTGACGCTTTTCTTTGTGAAAGGTTACACTTTTAAGTTAAAAATGTAACCTTAGCCACCACTAGTTACCATAGTCATAGCCACCAGAGACTTGGCTTAAATGTTTTCTATTTTAAAAAGTATAATTTACTATCCTAATAAATTAGAATGCATAATTTTCTATCCTAATAAAAATATATAAGAGAATACTCTTAAAGTACCGTATTTATAATAACGAAAAACCTTGTTGTATAGAGTGTCCCACTTTGCTACAAACTTTGCAGAAAGTTTCACCTAATCGATCATTTTACTTTATTTGAATTGAATCAGGTATATCAGGTGGCGAGAGGAAAAGAGTTTCGATTGGGGTTGACATGATTCACGACCCTCCAATCCTGCTCTTAGATGAACCAACATCAGGCCTAGACAGTACTTCGGCATTGCAAGTGATAGAGCTTCTTTCTTCGTTGGTCAAAGCAAAGAAGAGGACAGTGGTTCTGTCAATCCACCAACCCGGTTACAGAATATTGCGCTACATTTCTACTTTCTTGATCCTCTCCAATGGCTCAGTGGTTCACAACGGTACCCTAGATTCCCTTGAGGAAGCCATTACCAAATTGGGGTTTCAGATTCCCATGCAACTCAATGCTTTGGAATTCTCCATGGAAATCATACGCACCTTACAAGATCATTCCGGTTCCAAAACAACTGAGCTGGAAGAAAACGAGCCACTATTTCCAAACCCCATGTACCCAGTGGAAGGAAACAGCGATATGATGACATTTTGTTATGCAAACTTGGTTGAGATATGGTTCCTTTGCTCAAGATTCTGGAAGATTATTTACAGGACAAAGCAGTTATTCTTGGCAAGAACAATGCAAGCATTGGTTGGTGGATTTGGGTTAGGAAGTGTTTACATAAAAATAAGGAAGGATGAAGGAGGAGTAGCAGAAAGGTTAGGGTTATTTGCATTTAGCCTTAGTTTTTTGCTGTCTTCAACGGTTGAAGCGCTTCCAATATACCTTCAAGAAAGGCGTGTTGTGATGAAAGAAGCGTCAAGGGGAGCCTATAGAATTTCCAATTACATGATAGCCAACACTTTTGTGTTCCTTCCTTTCTTGTTTCTAGTTTCGATATTATTTGCAGTTCCGGTGTATTGGCTCGTAGGACTCAACCCTTCAATCAGCGCCTTCGGATTCTTCGCTTTAGTCGTGTGGTTCATCGTCCTCATGGCCAGTTCTCTGGTGCTTTTCTTGAGCGCGGTGTCACCTGATTTCATATCCGGGAACTCTCTGATTTGCACAGTCCTGGGAGCCTTCTTCCTCTTCTCTGGATACTTCATTCCCAAGGATAGCATCCCAAAGTATTGGCTTTTCATGTATTATGTGTCACTCTATAGGTACCCTTTGGATGCACTCATCACAAATGAGTACTGGAATAAGAGAAATGAGTGCTTCTCATTCTCATCATCTTCTTCTTCTTATTCCAAGTGCTTGACTACTGGCTTTGATGTGTTGAAGAGTAGAGGGCTTGAAAAGGATGAGAGGTGGATGAACGTGGGAATAATGTTTGGATTCTTTCTCTTTTATCGTCTGCTTTGTTGGCTTATACTTTCACGAAAGGCCTCCAAGTCAATTATATGAGAGACACAACCTCAAAGCTCACAGATACATTAACATTAACATTATTATTCTTCATTTTAGTCCTCATTCTTGCCAAACAAACAAACAAACTAAAAGTGTCTTCAAAATTAAAATCAGATGATTTTCTCCACTCAGCATTAAGAAAAGAAAAAGCTTATGTGCATATGTGTGACAAAACAGGCATTGTTTTTTAATTTACAAGTCACTTTCGGATTTTCCATACGTTATAGTTCTCCTGTATCAATTTGTCACTTGCAATATATAAAGGATTAAAACAACTTCCTTCTGTCCTTTAATCATCTCCTTCGAATTCGATACTCATTAAAAAATGAGAATAAAACTTGTTTATTTGAAAGGATCACTTATTTTGTGCCTCTACATTATTCGAGGAAATATCCCGACGAAATACAACAACAACAATACTTAACCTGTTTCTATGAAAAAAAATTTAGTTCACTCAATCCATCTTATTATTCTTTATTCTTTTAGACTCTTCTTAATTTAACCATGCACCCCTGCTATTAGTATACTGTTTTAGGAGATTTACTTTTTTTTTTATGTTATCCTATTTTTGAATATCATTATATTTTATTTGTTATTAATTAATAAAATATAACCCAATATGAAAAAAAAAACAGAATTAGTAGGAGTTACCAAATCAATGTTCAGACTTTTCAACTTAAGTAAGAATTTAATTTTGATGCATTGTCAATATAAAATAGTTTTATACGTGCATTCAATTATATAATACTATATAGCAAAAATAACTATTTTTTTATATTGACCGCGTATATAGTTATCCAAAACAATGGATATAATAACCAATGAGTTATAACTCAAATAGCATCTATACTCTTGTTCATACCCTGGCCCAACAGTAAAAGTCCAGGTCCAAACAAAAGGCCTAATCCCACGGATTGAGCCTCACCCAATACCGACCTTCGTCCAATGAAGTCGGTTCTAACCACGACTTGCTCTAAAGAAGTCGGGCACGAGAGTTAGCTGGCAGATAAACACTCATTCAAGTGAGTAATTGCCCCTAAAATCTCTCTAACCACTTCCAAGAGTCATATCCTAACCTCCCTAAGATAATGGGACGGTTAACGCCCTAAAAAGATGGCACTACTCCAACGGTGGTTATTGGTTCACCACTATAAATACACTGACACCCCTCAGGTATCTCCACGTCCCAATACTCTCTAGACCTGCTCACACCCTTGCTAACTTAGACATCGGAGTGTCTTTGCAGGTACCACCCCCTTTTCCTCATACGAGCAAGTCGGACGGAAGCCCCCGAGGTGCAGACTCACTCGAAGGCTTTCTCTTTCAAGCGATTGGGCCAATCAACACCATCCAATCCATTAATCTCCAGTTACCCACCGTAACAACTCTATAAGAGGTCGCGAGTTCGAGTCAATTAATCCATTTAATCAGAATAATTGTCAGAATCTTTAGAAGTACTAAAAATTTATTAAGAACTAAAATATCTAAGCTAAAATTTATTTTTACTCTTAAATTTAATTGGAGTCTAAAAAAATTTATATAACTATTTAATATTTTTCTATATAATACAACATATATATTTTTATACAGTGTAAATACAACTGTATAGAACTATATTTTGTTTGAATTCTATATATTATTTCACGATTGCACTTCTTTCATTTGACCCTATGAAGCAACTGGCTAAGGATTTGTGTTTGTTGGTTTGGATGATCTTGTGGTCAAAGAAGGCTTCATCTGAACAATATGGTCGTTGCTGACTCCCATTTTCTTTGCGTAACGCCCTGCTTGGAAGAACCTTCTAACCGCCTTTTCCATGTAATCTTTGCCTTGCTTCACTGTCATGTTCTTCCCTACTCTATCTGGGTAACTAGTCAAGATATTTTCCCCTTTAATCACCGCCGCAAGCTGAATTAACTCCTGTTGAAATTCACTCATTTTACCATCTTCTTTCGCCTCACCCTGCCTCATCTTTACAGGGGTTGGAAGTTTCTCTGTAAAAGAAAGTAACATCAAACCAGGTTTTGTGGTTTTATGTCTGTCTAAACAAACAAACAAACTAGTTTTTATGTTTATTGTATGGTGGAAACTCAGATACAGTCGACTTCATGTGAAGTTGATAACTGAAAATCGTTAAATGATTTGACTGATTTGACTAAATTTTTATCTAACCACTCTTAATTATCAACTTCACGTAAAATCGACTGCATCTGAATTTTTATGTCTCAGTGATTTTGGTCTCTGGTCAATATCTAATCAATTGTATTTGTACATATACAAGAGTATTATGTTGTCTTTTACTTCAGAAAATAAAATAAGAATGTTATGGATAATGCTATGTAGACAAAAAAAACAGCCAGAACTTGTCTTATTTAGCATTCATTAATTGTCGCAACAATTAATGAATACTAAATAAGATAAGTTATGGCTGTTTTTGGCTGATTTTCTTTGATTTCCAAACATCTCCGTTCATAAAATAATCGTAATTAATATAGCGTTTCTTATTCATTCATACATAATTTTGTCTCCAATTTTAATACAAGAATATTATGTTTATTCTAAAAATTAGTTACTATGTATTTTTTGTATATATACACATGTTATTTTACACATTTTTAATATATATTTTGTATTTTAATATACGAAGGGTAGAGTATGTGTTTTGTTTTTAACGTTTGTAATTTTTTTAAAATTATCCTTAACAATTAAGTTTATTTAATTTTGTCTTTAACTTTATTGGTTTGTGCCAAAATTATCCATGAACGTTAATTTTATGTAGAACTTTAAGAATGAAATTGAAAATTTTTAGGAATAATTTTAATACAAATTGAAAACGTTAGAAACAAAATTAAATAAAATTAAACGTTATGAAAATTAAAAAAATCACAAATATTAAGAACAAAAAATATACTTTTTTATTTAAATAAATAATTTAATAATTAATTTTTAGTATATATATAACATTAACAATTTTAATAAATTTTCATATATTATTAAATCAATATGTAAATGTTCTCATAATAATCCAAAAATAGATGATTAAGGCTCTAAATTCTAACCTGGGCAATCCGTCCTGGGTTCGGTCCTGGTCTTGACAATGGTCTCAAAGGTGCCAGCCCATGCATCTCTCTTTGTCAAAAATGAAGTCAAATTAAAGAGTTTTTTCACTGTTGCTGGAATGGATGAATGCTCATATTCGGATGTTGGTGTTGGTGACCCCATTGGCCCATGAACAACTGCATATGCACTTGTCAATGGTTTATTGCGTATATTAGAATCACAAAATATACAAGTAGAAAGATACTAAGAGTGTCTTTGGTACTAAAAAGGAAAGCTCCTCCATATTAGTATAGCACAATGGAAAAATGTCCTATTATCCCGTATTTTATTGTAAACATATTGCGATTTGTTATGGTAAATTCTTTTTAAAAGATATTTGTACTTTTTAAAATTACAAACACTTCAATTTGTATTTAGTAAATAAAAATAATTATCTATTTAGACTTATTGTTTTTAAAATATATGAGTGATTTTAAAAGAACTTAAAGAAAAACTTTTTAAATTTGATTTGTATTTATCAAAACTAAAAATGTTTGATATAATTTTTTAAGTTTTATACTGTATTTAAATTTCTGACACTTATTTAAATAAATTAATAAATTAATTACTAGATCAATTTAAATTGATTTTTGAAAAACCAATTTTAATAAACTACTTTCGAAAATAAGATTTTACCAAAAGATCTTGTGTTATTATTTTTCTTTTGTTATTTAAGAGAACTTTATTGATAATATTTTAGGAGTAAATATAGTTAAATAGGTGAAAAAACAAATTTTCCAGAACCAAAAAGGTCCTTAAAACAATTTTCTTTGAATTATGCGGATATACCCGATATCCGATCTGATCAGGTCCAACTTGAAAAAAAATGCAAATATTGTATCAAATCTGATCCAGTGAATGTAGTGCAAATCGAATAGAATTATAAGTTATATCCGATTCGATCCGTGTACAGCCCAATTTAACATGATTTGTGTTTATTCAAGTTAAAATGTATGCCTTTTAAAATAAACTTGTGTTATTTTTCTGTATTATTCAACTACTCCACCGGAAAAAATATTTTTTCACTTAGAAACAATATTAAATTCTTTCGCATTTATTTACATAAATATACATATTATACATTAAAAGTATGAATTAAACTAATAAAATTAACCTAACACCTGAATCAAACCTTATCTATTGCAGATTAGATACATATTTAAATTATTATTTAAAAAATTTTGTAAAATTTAATTTTAATATAATTATTATATATCTATTAAACTATATAAAATATTTAAAAAATTTTATTAATAATAATTTTAATTTATATCTTAAAAATATGTTAGTTAAATCTAATATATATATATATGTATCTTTGATTTGAGGCGAAAAAACAATATATCACCTTGATGAATAAGTCAACCGACCCATAATAATTTCGTAACTTATTGCTCCCTTTCGCGATATGTATGAAGCAACTTGATTAGGTGATGAATAATTTGTCGTGGCTGGGTTGATAAGTACCTAAACGTGAATTCCAAAGAAACGATGTTTCACGGGGAAAATTTTTATTAAATAATTAAAAATAATATTAAATACTATAATTAATGTTTTTTTTGGGAGGAGAAAAATATTAATTTAACATTATTTTAATTATTTTGAACAATATGGAATTTTTTATTTATTTAAAAAATTTCCATTTCATATAATACTTATTGCCTAAATAAAAAAATGATATTTTATTATCTTTAATAAATTCTTTCATATTTTTATAAAATTAAAAATAAATATTTATATTTACTAGTTTTTATTAATAAATGTCTTTTATTATCAAAAATAAAAAATATAAAAAAATATTATATTTTAATAGCAAAAGGATGATGTATAATACACCAAAAGGTATATGGTCCCACCTGCACTAACACTGCAATCAACTTTTATGTTTGTTGTCGGTTTCAATCCAAAGTACAAACTAGTAACGTGTAAATCAGATGGTTTCGGGTGAACCTGTGACTATATATGACCAGTAGTGCCTAACAGAAAATCAACTTACAAGATCACGATTCACGAAAACCACAAATTTAATGTGTGGGTAGAACCTAGGTGAGATTTGAGACATGATACTATGATTTTTTAGGTAAACAATCATAAAGAGAAGCTGTAATCTAGATGGGGAAATGCCCATATGATAAGCAAGGTATACAGAGAAAAGGCTATATTAGTTTCCTCTGAAATGTAACATTGTAATGAATATGTCACGAACTGATATATTTTTGAAATATTAATAAAAAAATTTAAGTATTTAAAACTAGATCTTAGAATAACAAAGAATTTCTCTATACAAATGCTAATTAGACATTCCAAATAACAAATTACAAAAGCAAACGCTAATTTGATCATTTTAAATAGAATAAGGTATTATTTTTATTTTCAACGTTTAGAATAAGTTTTAAATTATTTATAGGAAAAGTATAGGGTACCAACATATTATCCGTCAACTTCTGCTAACTCTTATTTATATTTGTGTTTCTTGGAAGTGTGTTCGTAGATGTGTCTAATAATTAATATATTTTAAATACATATATAAAGAGACACATCTAGAAAATATATCTATAAAGACACTTCTATTAAACACAGTTATAAAAAAGACATTTTTATTAGACACATCCACGAACACACTTCCATAAAACACAATTATAAATAAGAATTGGCAGAAGTTGGCAGATATGCTGTTGGTAACGTAGCGTAACCGTTATTTATAACGTTTTAAAATGTTCTATTTATATTCTTAATATTTCTAACTTATATTAATGTTGTCTTACTGTTAAATTAACTAACATTTCAATAATGCTGTTAAGCACCTGGAGATTAGTATCCGCTCTAGCAATGTTTTGCTGGTAACTGTTATTAAATAAAAAAGAGAATAAATAAATAAACGTAAAAATAGGCCTTTTCTCCAAAACCCTAATTGCAAAACATGTTCTTGTTGTTGCTGCTTCACCATCTCTCGAGCTCCATATCCTCTCCTTGATTTCAATGGAGTCCAAAGCATGCTAACTTGAAACGAGGCAAAGCAGCAAACATATTTATTGTAACCTAACAGTAGAACTTGCTGGGAGGTAATCACGCTTCAGACAAAAGAAGAACCTAGGTTTTAGAATCAACCAACTTGAGAGTTAGGGTTAACGTAGAAACTTGGAGTTGTGCACGCGAAGCTTCAGAAGGACGAGTTGGGAATCCAAGGAGAAGAGAGGAGAAGCAAAGATCATTGCGGAACTGAGGGATGGAAGTTTAGCACGGTAGCAACAGCAACGGCGGTCGAAGATGTCAGCAGAATTAGAAAATGCGGCAGCAATTGGCATGGCGAGTTGTTGCGGAGATGGCGGAGGCTAAGCGTGCTGTGGTGGCGACTGGCATGGTGAGCTGTAGTCTAACATAGTATCATCATGTTCTCTCCTTTGCGAAGAACAGAAAGTAGCAGTGAAGTCGGTGGAGTCTTCAAGTGTGGAGGCATATTGGAAGCATTCAGCAGCGCCACAACATGGTGGCTGGAAGAATTAGGCATCTGTTTAGATCTAGGGTGGAGTTGGGTCTATTATGCTGTATTGGGTAAGGTGGGTTCTAGGTTTTGGCCAGGTCAGTCAGCTTTGCTGGCAATTGTAACAATAAAGAAATACACTTGTGTAATGGCGTTACTAAAATGTTAGTCAATATAACGGTAGCACAACATTGATACGAATTAGAAACGTTAGGAACAACTTTAAAACTTACTCCAAACGTTGGAGACAAAAATGATACTTTACTCTTAAATAACAACTAGTCAACTACAAGAAAATATTAACAATATCACTACTACTGTAATAGATCTAGTCAAATAAAGGGAAAAGCGATATCGTAGAATAGATTTGGAACGACAATGACAGAAAAGAGTTGCATCAGTGATGTAAAGAAGGGAAAAGGCGCGGTGACATCATGAAGCAGATTAGAGGCACAATGGCGATGTAAAGAAAAGTAGAGGTATAGTGGCAACATGCGTTTTTTCAAGAATAGATTTGGAACGGCAGCGACAAAGAAGAAGTGCGACGACAAAGAAAAGGCACAACAATGACGTGAAGCAGGGCAAAGGCACAATGGTCAAAAGGGGAAGGTGCGGCTGTTGATGGTTAATGATGAAGAAGAAGAGAGAAGTGTAGAGAAAGGGAGATTGAAGAAGAGTAGGGGTGCACATGGGTCGGATGAAATCGGGTTCACCTTGACCCAGACCTGATCCTAATTAATGACGGGTCTATTTTTGAGACCATTATCCAACCCTAGACCCGATGAAATCACACTCCTTTCGGGTCATACTAAAACCGGGTCTCGACCGGGTGAAGTCCGAGTCTTGATAAATTTGATGTCAAAAAATTATGATGCACTCATTTATAAAGAACAAAAAAAAAATACTTGTTATAGAGAAGTTGATAACCATATTTGAACTTGAATTTGTCCATAAATTATAATTTCATGTTTCTTTGATCTATTTCCTAATTCAACAAATGTGATTAAAAACAAAACAATAAACTTATAATTAATATTACATAATATTATAATTAATTTAAAACATATATACCTTTTTTAGTCCCCCTAGGGTGCACATCGACCGGGTGAAGTCGGGTTCGCCTTGACCTTGACCTTGCCCCGACCTTAAATAATGACCGTGTCTATTTTTAAGATCCTTACCCGATTCTAAACCCGGTGAAATCACACCAAATTATCCCTAAAATTTTTGGGTCCAAGCCGGATCTTTAGCCTTAATCGAGTCATGTGCACCCCTAAAGAAGAGGGAGGCTAAGAGAGATAGATTAAGTTAGGATTTTGAGTTTTTAATTGGCCAGGTCGAGTGACCCGTGCCACAATCCCAAATTGGTTTAATGATAGCCGAGTCAAATCATATGATTTCAGGCATTAGTCAATTGAAAAAATATAGGGAGACAATGAGTTTAGTGTATAATGTGTACAATAGAAATAAAAAGGAAATTAAGATAAGATGATTAATTAATTATTTAATTCAATTTTTAAAATTTAAAAATTAGTATTAACATTTAAACGCATTCATACTATTATAATTGTTCCTAATTTCACCAGAACCTCCAATTCACGTCCTTACCATCATCGTGACCGCGTTCTCCCGCCGCTGTTGTTCAGGAGTCCAGTGCCGCTGTAGCCGTTTCTGTTTTGCAACCATGTTCTCCCGCTGCCGCTGCTGTGGCCCCAAATTGCTGCTGTTTTCGATCCGCTGAGGATGCCGTTGCTGATGGCTAGTGAATAAGTAATTGATTGAGTCAAGAAAATTGTTGGGAAGTCGATATGGAATGTTCGTATGGGGAAGGAGGATCTTTTGCACCATCTTTATGTGTCATTCATGATATATATGGTACGGACGTCAACATTGTTACCCGCTGCCGCCTAGCCTCTCCGCGAACGTCCGATCGCATCGCACCAGCCCCGAACAGCCTCTTTTGTGCTGTTCACCCGCTGCCGGCCATGCAGTCTCTTCTGCAGCCAGTTTGATCATGGTTGCTTTTTCTGTTCATTCATCTTCTTCTCCTTCTACTTTAATAGCCAGTTTAGGATAGTCATTTTAATATATATACGGATGATTATTTTAATTTTTATGTGGATGATTATTTTGATTGAATTGAGTTTATTTATATATAATTAAAATATGTTGGATGTGTAATATTGGACGAAGATATACTTGAGCTTTATCCCAAACGTTTATAGTAGGAGTAAACACGATCATTAGCTATAAGTGGCTGTAGAAAAAGAGAGATGTATAGAAAGGGAAAGCTAAGACTTACCAGTTCCTTTTTGAATCCAAGGCGAGACGGCAATGGTTGGAACTCTAACTCCCAACCTATCAAAGGTGAAGTTGAATGGTTCCGGACCCACAATTCCATCTGGAGAGGGCACCCCACGCACCGGCGTAGGCACATGATCGAAAAACCCACCATGCTCATCGTATGTGATTACCAACAAGGTTTGGTTCCATTGTGGGCTCGCCCTCAACGTCTCATATACCTCCTTTACAAACATCTGTCCTTGATAGACATCGTGCGATGGGTGATCATCGTTGGCTGGGAACAACTTTGTGTCCATGTACCGCTGCTCTACCACAACGTACCCCGGCAACTTTCCTTCTTTTGCATGCTGCTTGAACCACAGGTCGTATGGGTGGAACTTGAAGATATACTTGAGCTTTCTTAGGTTCTTGTAGAACAATGTTGCCGGTATGTTCTGATAGTATATTCCAAAGTCAATGCCCGCATCATTCAGGTTGTCGAAGATTGTTTGTTGAGGGTAACCTTTTGCCAAGAGGGACGCAACGTTGCTGGTCGCACCATGTGAAGTGGCGGAGTGCACATATAAACGGTTGGGCTGGGTGGACGCTGGGACAGAGGAAAACCACCTGTATAATTTAATTTATTTTTAATATATATTTATATTTCAGTATGTATTATACACTCATATTTCATTTTTGATGACTAATTTTAGCCTAATATAACTCATAAATTAAATAGACTTTTTTCCTCACGCAAAATTTATGGCGAATTAACAAATATATTAGTTTGTAGAAAGGTTAATTAGTAACAAAACCGTTTCTAAAAGGTGACGAAGTTTGAGAGAGGAAGGAATGAATTTCATATATGGGGATTATGGACTCACCTATCAAAGACAGCAAACTCAGAGACAAGTGACTTATAAACAGCAACATTGTCAGGATCAAACCCGTTCATCACATCGTTGGACATGGCGCTCGTGTTGTCCATGGAGTAGGCTTGTTGTGCGAACCCGTTCATGGGTGCCGGGTCGGCCGACGTATCATTTGACCCGAATATCTGTTCCCTTATTGCCTGGAACGAGTGACCCGGATCCGGGTCCACGTACTGCGCCTCGTCTTTGAAGAAAAACCGCTTCGAATTCGGGTCGGTCACCGATAACGGGTTTGATTCCGACCCGTTTACGCCGTTGATTTCCGGGTTGAGCTTCTTCATCCATCCTAGCATGTGGTCGAAGGAGCGATTCTCCATCACCAAAACGACCACCGTTTTGATCGGGTTGGCGACGGCGTCGACAGTCTTGAATGGGCAGCTTGTGATGAGAACGAGTAGCGCAAGGGTGGATAAGATGCTACTCTGTGGCTTTTTCATTTCCTCTGTTTATGTAATGTTGTGGTTTGAGAAAAAAGAGATTGGATGGAAAGTAAAATGAGGTGGGTAATAGCGAGGGAGATGGAGAGGCAAAGACGAGAAGAGAAAACTAGAAAAGAAAACCCGTGAGCTGCTGAAACTGGGAACTGGGGTTGCTATTTATTTACAGTCAGTTTCGCATAATGCTACTTTAGTGGCAGTGACGCCGACGGAGTAGCTAAACGAACAGTTATTTTTGTTTACATTTGGAGTTCTTTAAAAATAATAAATAGCAGCCAAGTTAGGCCTATATAGAAAAGTTTTAGTGCTACGCGTTGAAATGGATTTGCACGGCAAAATGATTAAGAGATCTAATTATTTTTCTAATAACATAATTTTATTGTGGGATAATTTTGAAATAAAGCATATTTATCACTTAAAAAATGGCAATTAAAATTAATTAGAGTCCAGACTTTATTTCTTTAGTTTATTTTCCATAATTTTTACCAATGAAAGATTAACAAGTGTTTTTCCAATTCAATTATTGAGATGAATGCCACAATATTAGATCTAAAACTGGATAATCCTTTCAAGCATAAAACTGGATTGACAAGAAAACATTCTATCATTTAACCAGAATTTTGTAAGTTACATTACACAATAAGATGGGACGAAAGTGTGTGATGAACTCAGGTTGGTTAATTTTGGGGATAAGGGCCAAAAGTGTTTGGTTTATACTGGCTAGTTTCTTCGGGTTATGCCAAAGAAAAGAGATATAATTATAGAGAGATTCTTGGATGATATCCCAATGCTCTTTGAAAAAAAGAGCCAGGATGGGTGTGCCACTGCCACAATGACTTTTCTGCATTCACATAATTATTAGGCTTTAGATAAGCAAGCAAGCATCCAAAAAACATATTCTTTAATCTGAGTTGGCAAGGGAACGGTCATTCTGTCCATACCATCTCTGATGCCTCCCACATACCCCAGCTCAATCAAGCAGCATTCCTCTATCCAATTTCTAGATCTAAATCAGCACCGCCCTTCTTTTCTATCATTAAAATCCCCAATGAAATTTGCATATCCTCCCCCATTTTGGGGGGCTACATCTGTCCTTCACCCTCTTGGGCCTCTTCTAATTTTTTCATTATCTCTACGAGCTCTCTAGAATCTATAAAACCAAAAACTGTAGAATTTGGGTCTGGGGATTTGTCAAGGTGATTCCACCCTTTTCGTTTCATGATTCATCGAAATCCAATTCTCTTGATGTTGGTTTTGTGTCTCAATTTCCATGTTTTGAAGGGAGTTTTCAAGTTCACTGGGGGGACAAGTTTGGTCTGATGAGATTGTTCAGCTTGGATATTTTGACCATGGTTAAAAAACTGGTTTCTGTCTTGCTTGTGGTTTTGTCCTTGGGTCGGGTTTTGAATTTGGTTTGGGATCAGGTTTTGGACCTGGAATTGGTCAGATTTTGGAACTCGATTGTTATCATTTTTTTCATTTTTCTGGGCTGGGTTGTTATTGGGTATTCATGGATTGGGTCTAGATTGAATATTCTGGTTTTGGACAGTTTTGGGGTTTTCATGATTTGGGCCTTTACTCATTTGGAACAGAAACACTTTGATTACACTTTTCAGCATATTTAGGAGAATGTATTGCTTCCTTACCCTTGTCCTTTTCATTTTTCTGAGTAGAAGCTTCCAATAATTGATGTGCTGCAGTGTCCACTCCCCTTTGATCCTTTCCTTCTACTTGTACATTCAACTGCCTTTTGTGCCCTCCTGCCACATGGATTTCTCTGCACAAGCATCCAAGGTCCGTATGGTCCCTGGTTCTCCTCATTTACCAATATAGTGCCTCTCCAACTGCCATGGTGGTTTCCTCCCTTCTGCTCTCCTCTGCTCTTGCATTCTTTATATTTTCATCCTTGTTGGTTGTTTGGTTTTTATTTTCTGGACAGTTGCTACTTTCATGTCCTATTCTTCCACACTTAAAGCATACTTCATGGATACCTTCATATTCCACCATGTGCAAGTGAGATACTGTGAGACAAGAGGTTTATCCAGCTCTACCTCAACACAAATTCTTGCAAACGTTTCTCTACAAATTTGGGAAGTGTTGGTATCTACCTTAATTGTTCTTCCCAAAATATTTTCTATCTTTTCCAGAATCATCCTATTGTAGTATTCGGAAATGAATACTCTCCAGTTTTTTTAATACTTGAAGAATTGAACTCTCACCATTAACTAAATTTATTTTAATCAGATTAAACATCAAGATAACAAAGAAGATTAACCATTCAATCAGACGGTATACATATATACACCCAAGAACTGATACTGTTACCTGTTAAAATATTAAATATAACTGACTCAACGTAATTCAATCTCGATCGTTTCATTATAGAATACAATCCTAAACAATTACCAATGTATTGTTTTAACTTCGTACGTAATGAAGGACCTTGGCCCCAAAAAAGAAATTAAAAGAAGAAAACTCATTTAATGGTTTCACATTTGACCTATAAAACGAGCTTTAAAAGAAGCAAAGCAAGGTGTCTGCTTCCAAATGTAAGCCTAATATCTTGGATAAGAAACCCATAACCTAGGGCCAAAAAATCACTACCCAATCAACATGGAACTTCTCTATCAAAATTTTCTCCAACTTGCTGCAAAACTTACAAGCCATAATCAGTTGGTAAAAATGAAACGGTCAATGTCATAAGCCATCCACAAATTCAGCTACTTTCTCATTTATTCCTCCTTTGCCTCAATGTTCCCTTTACTTTTACTTTTACTTTTGCTCTTTCCTTTCTTAACCTTTTCCTCATTTAGATTTCCATTGGAAAAGTCATGAGCACGATCTTCCACACTCCTGCAGTAGAATTTTTAGGAAGATGATTGCAGGGAAAAGGTTAGAATTTATCACACATCGGAGCCATTCATATTCCCTCAACAAGATAGAATAAAAGGTATCCTTAACAAATTTAAAAAGTAAGAACAATTCAGGTCATATTACTCATAGAATTTGCCAACTTTATGTATTGTTCAGCACTGAAATTTACCAAAACCATATTCTTACTTTGCAAATTCATTTTTCCCACAAGTTCAGTTTAGCTTTAAAGCATGATAAAGTGTATTGGGCTTCTATATCGAAATATAAGGAAAACAAGTGGACTTACCCTTCACCTTCAAGATGTGAATCTTTGTTTCCTTGTTCTTTCTTTCTCCTTTTTGTTTTAGCTTTTCCAGCATCCTCTATAGTCTCAACTTCTCTGTTAATTCGCCAGTCCATTAGATGACATTGTTTAAAAATCATTTTGCATTACTAATAATACTAAATAAGCGTCTCTGTTTTGCATAAACAGAAGGATAAGTGAGTTGATGTTGCATATGTACAAAGCATGAAGGTTATTATTAACTTCTCAATGAATGCATTCAATATGTTGTGGGTTTATACTAACAAAAAAGCGTACTAATTAGCATTAATTATAAAACAATGGATAAAGAAAAACTCACTCATTATCTGTAGGTTGTTTGATGTGTTCCTTTTGCCGCTCTTTCCTTTTCTTCTTGGGTTTTTCATCTTGTACATGACCAACGTCAGAGGAAGGCAGCTTTTTATCCACAGTTTCAGTTTGTTTGCTTGATATACGTGACAGAAAAAGATCAATAACCAAATCAGAAACCTTTGCCTCTAAGACAACAAACCTAAGTACATGGAAGACATAAGAACTCACTCGTCATCAGCGCCATCCTTGATTTGTTCTTGTCCTGCGATAGTATCCAGGGTCATCTCAATTTTTGGCTTATCTTGCTCACCTTTATCTAGTTTTATAGAATGCCCATTAGGGGAACTCTTGATTTCTTTTTCCTTCTTTTTCTTTTTTGATTTTTTAACATCCCCAACATCTTTCTTTTTGTCTGACAGAGCTGCTTCCCTGTTTCATAGAAAAAGAAATCATGAATAAATTAAAAAACTAACAAAAGCTTAAGGCAGAGAAAACAAGCATGCATACAAACTATAATTTAGAATTAATGATATCACCTATGCGTCTGGCTATCTTGAAGAACATTGTTAGTTTTCAAAGCTGTTTGAATAATACTATCGCCATCATTATCATCATTCCTGGTTTCTTTTTGCTTTTCCTTCTTTTTCTTTTTTGATTTTTTAACATCCCCAACATCTTTCTCTTTGTCTGACACAGTTGCTTCCCTGTTTTGAAGAAACAAATTCATGAATAAGGTAAACACTTACAAAAAAATTATAGCCAAGAAAAGCAAGCATGCAAACAAACTATAATTTATAATTGGTGACACTCACCTATCCCTCTGACTATCTTGAAGGACATTGTCAGTTTCTAAATCTGTTTGAATATTACCATCACCATCATCTTCGTAGTTCTTGTTCCTTGCATCAAATGCTCCACTATTACCGGTGTTAATTTCGTCGACTAAGATCCTTTGACGAGCTTTACTCTTGTAAACAGATGAAATCAGCAGGCTATCTTCGTTATCAATTTCTTTTGTCTGGTCATCCATACTATCATTTACAATCATCTTTTCCTCGAAACCCCCATCACCATCATCATCCAACGCTACTGAACAATACTTCTTCCTAAGCCGTCCATGTTTGCTTTTCTTACCTTCTGGTTTTATATCATCAGAAGCTTCCTCTGCAGTGACAACAGAAATAGTGATACAAATATCAAACCAATCGAGTTTTAAAAATCTACCTACCTATCAATAGGCGAATCATCTCTAACATGTACAATAATAAAAGTGATGTCACATGTGGTTATGAAACTTAATCATTGGTGAATATCAAAAGACATTGCAATAATTGAAAAAATAATGAAAGATTAAAAGGTACTGTATTACAAGAATTAATATCAAGTGGAGAAAAGTGGAATGAAACAGTAACAAACACAAGCAAAAAATTAAGAAGGATGAACATTGAACGTGCCTCCATTGGAAATTGGAGAGGGCGGGAAAACCTCCGGATTAGGATTATCATCAATAAAACTATCGTCCAAATCATCTTCATCGCTGAAATCCGACCTCTCATTCTCTGTATCAGCAATATCCTCCCCGTATGACTCTCTGTCGATAGTAGCTTTGGAAACAAAAAGCATTTTCAAAGGAAAAGGAAAAAAGAAAGGCAAATGCAGTTGGGGAGTGAAGGATACGAAGAGTCTCCATGGAAGATGGTTGTACGAGAAGTTCTGCCAAGATAGTAACCGCAGAGATGAATGCTGCGAGCTCCGATGACGGTGAAGACAACTTGATCGACTTCCTCAAGCTCCAAATTCAACTGCAATGACTCGGTGGTTCCAGGATAGAGAGAGCAGAGATACACGGGGCTACTATTGCCTACGTTACACTGCAGCGTGCTTCTTGTGGTCGCACTACCGAACCCTAATGTAGCCTGAAAAAATGAGAATGAGGATGCTTGAATTGGAGCAACTGAAAATATAAAGGAAGATGTGTTAAGTTACCATTGAAATATGGAGGCGTCCTTTGGAATCATCATAGTTATGGATAAAAGGCCTTCCAGATTTGACCTCCACTCCTACATCCACCAAAGAGTTGAACAGCGTCGCAATCGCAGAAAAGAACAATCAAGAGTGAATTAACTTATACTTACCCCAGAAAGCCATGTCTTTTCCGCGTTTCTAAAACCCTATAAGAGGGTGTTTAGAATGTCTTTGAGGCAGGAAAGGCTCACGGTGATGACGAAGATGATCAACTGCGACAGTGGGCCTATGGATTTTTTGTGAAGCGAGGGTTTGAGGTGATTGATTGATAAAATTGGACGACAGTCACAAAGGAGGAGCATATAACTATATATATATATAGCGCTATGAAAATGTATTTCCCGCACTCGCCTTAGCGGCTGTTATTTCAATCACTCTTCAGTCTTCTAAATACGGTCCGGCTCAAATAGCTGGCTCAACCAGATATCTTGAATTTTATAATCCAAGCTTGAGGGGATATCAGTTAAACAAGTTAGTTAGTATTGTTCAGTATATTAAAATTAGTTACTAAAATCAGCTATTAATTTATTTGTATATAATCAGTTATTAATATATTTACATATATAATTGTTGATCAAAAAATATTTTTGATAAAAATAAATTGATTCAAAATGAGTTAAAGACAACTTTTTAAGAAGATATACGCGTAAGTGTGGAGTTGAAAGTGATTAGTGCATATTGAATTTCAATTGACTTATTAATTGAATAGGTCTAATCGAATAAGATATTTCAAAAAAATAACTGAGTAAGACATTCGATGGGCGAGTCGAATAGTTATGGTAATAAAACAGTTAGAGGCTTCTATCACATGAGAAAATCAAGGAAAACGTCTATAATCAAGCGGCGGGAACGATTACTAAGAGGAATTATATTTAAAGTTGTAATCTTGTAATTAATTGTAATTAATCGTCAGTTATGTAAGATAGATTATAGAGTAAAGTATCGTTTTTGTCCCCAACGTTTGGGGTAAGTCCTATTTGTGTCTCTAACGTTTAAATCGTCCTATTTGTATCCCTAACATTTATAAAAGTGATTCAATGTTATCCTACTATCAATTATACTAACAAATCAGATTATATTTTTCAATTAGTCTCACTTGGATGTATTCATTCTCAATTAGGTCTCACTTGAATGTGTTCGATTTTAATATTATACCCACTAGTTGTGTATAGATTCAGTTATGACCCTAGAAAAATGAATTATATAAATATTGTAGGAATTACTTTCAACTTTTGATGAGCTATTTTTCGGAGTGGATCATCGATTCTATCCCAGACATTTGTATTCTAACTTCAAGAAGAGATTTTTAAAACTCAAACTAAAGCATTCATGATGTGTAATTAACGGTAGGATAACATTGAATCACTTTTACAAATGTTAGGGATACAAATAAGACGATTTAAACGTTAGGGATACAAATAGGATTTACCCCAAACGTTGGGGACAAAAACGATACTTTACTCTAGATTATAAATATCAGGAAGCGTTAGGGAATAAGGGTTGGAATCTTTTACTCAAAAAAACACTCAAGCATACTCACATCCCAGTGAATCTTTTCCAACATGTATTTTATATTGGTGACTAATTTTAGTATACACATAACATATTTCTATATATATACACTATAAAGAGTAAATGAAGCATTAAATTTGTATTTTTCTCTTAATCTAGTGCACAAATTCAAATATTATGAATTTACAGTCTTAATAATAGTTTTGAAAACCAATTTGAATCGATCAATCGAATCTATTGAATCAAAACTGTTTAAAAAAATTGATTCGAGTGACAATAAAAATCGCCAATTTTAAAAACTGTTGTTGAATCGGTAAAGTAACTAGAAATGGATCAGTTGAATCAAACTGAACTCGTTCGATTTTTGAGAAATACTCTAATTGATACTATTTTGCGTTAAGAGTAAAAATAAGTTGAAATAAAAAAATTCCTAAAATAAAATAAGAAATCACCATCTTCCCTCTTAACTCTTCATTTCAAAACTCAAAAAACAATCCTAAGTCTCCATTTATCCACCCTAGCACTGTCTCTTTATGCTCCAATATCCAGCTATCATTGTCTCATTATTCTCCAACCATCGACACCACCTTTGCTCCACTTGCTGGAAGACTTTTATCATAAGAATGTCACACTTCTGGTTGCGTCACTCCAATAGCAAAAATATCATCATAATATATCTATATATATTTATATAAAGTAGTCAACCCCATACAATGAAGTATTTTACATATCCAGGCGCTTGAGGAAATGACCCGAGTAGATCTAATACCTACTTTGCAAAGGACCATGGTGAAGTAACACTGATGAGTTCTTCTGGAGGTACCACATAGAAATTAGCATGTAGTTAGCAAGGCGGACATCTTCTCCAAAGTCGGTTGCATCTTTCTGTAAATTTTATAGAAGCCAGTTTGTAGAACTTTCTTTGCCAGTGACCTTATCCCTTGATGATTTTCACATATACTATTATGATTTTCATCTAGGACTTCTTCCATTTTTGAAGTCGGGATGGACACGTTTTTAACAAAGATGTAGATATCCTTCTTTTGTAGATAACATTATGAATCAATGTGTAGTTTTGAACTTCTCTTATTAATCTTGCTTGCTTTTCTCCTTAAGGAAGGAGGTTAAACTTGAGGTATTCTATTATGAGAGTCATCCAACCCAAATTTATGCCGGAGACTATCAGTCTGTCCGACTTGTTGATTTCTTTCGCTATTGATGGGGAGTACAACGTTTCCTAGATCAGGCTTTTATTATTGTCTCCTAATTTCGTACTAGCTAGTTTGGATAAGGCATTAGCTCGACCATTTAATTCCAATATACATAACCTCAGCCTCTTGAAATTTAGACAATTGAACTAACATCTTCTCTAAGTATTTTTTCATATTGGAATCTCTAACTTGATACTCACCATTTACGTTTGAAGTTATTATTTGAGAGTTATTAAAGGCTATTAATTTCAAGGCCACGACTTCTTTAGTTATTCACATACCAACAAGCACTACTTCATATTCACTTTGGTTATTATAGAGGCTAGGATGTCGAACTTGAGGGAGAGCTCTAACTAAGTTCCTTCTTCATTTTCAAAAATGACTCCTGCTCCGCTATTAATCTTATTTGATGAACCATTCACGTACAAGTTTCAAGTAGTGGGACTCCCTTGTTGTTCTCCTATGTATTCTGATAGAAAGTCGATCAAATATTGCGATTTGATAGTTGTCTGAGTTTCGTATCTGAAGTCGAACTCGGACAGCTCAACAATCTATTGTAACATCCATCCCGCAATATGTGTTTTCTATAAGATGTACTTAATGGATTGATTAGTTGATTTAGTTCCAATTTTGATGGTGTGAGTTTGGATGTAGAATCACAATTTTCAAAAAGCCAAAACAAGGGTATAAACAAAATTTTCAATTCTCTGAAACTTCAATTCAGCCCCTTGCAACATTTTACTTGTAAAATAAACATGTTTTTGTCCTGCTTCATCTTCTTGGACAAGAGTAAAAGCTACGGCTTGTCAATGACAGCTAGACATTGCACGAGCTCTTCCAACCTTAAGTTGAATCAGAATGGGATGATAACTCAAAAATTTCTTAAACTATTAAAAAAATTGTTCACATTCTTAAATCCATTAGAAATTGTGTCCTTTTTTAAGGATGGCAAATAATGGTAAGAACTTCAATCTTGAGTTAATTAAAATTTTGGATAGAACTGTCAGTCTATCATTCAATTGTTGGACTTCTTTTAAACAGGTCAAATTCCTCGTCTCCAAGACTGCTTTACATTTGTCTAGTTTAATTTTAATGCCTCTCTAAGTGAACACGAATTCAAAAATTTTTTCAATTTTTACTGAAAAACACATTTAGTGAAATTTAATCTCATCCCATATTTCCTTTTGATGTTAAATACCTCAGACATGTTGGTGAACAAACTGGTCTCGCTTTAAATTTTTACAAACATGTCATTTACATAAATCTCCATCAATTTTTTTAAATGGAAAAAAAATTTTATTTATTAGTCACTAATATGTTTTCTCTGTATTTTTCAATTCAAAGACATAATTATATAATAATATTTTTTTCTAAGAATGACTATAAAAGTAATATTGAATTGGGTTATATTATGTGTATATTAAAATTAGCTATTAAAATCAGTCATTAATATAAAATATGTACCAAAATATAAATATATATTAAAAATAAATTAAATTACATACGTATTTAATAGTTAATTTTAGTGTATAAATAACATTTATTAAAGGAAGATATCCCGTCGAATTCATGGAAAACAGTGGCGTGGCCAAGGAGACAGTGGGTAAAATCCGAGCCGCGTTTGTGACATTCATATACTCTCCAGACTCTAGTCTCCACTTTCCATTCCTTTGCTTCGCTTCGCTTCGATTCGATTCTCTTGCACCCTCTCTCCTCTCTGTTTCTCTTTCGTAGCAATGTGAAAACACACCATTCAACACAAGTCAATTAACTTCTCTCTCTCTCTCAATTTTTAACTCCGTTTCATGACGTCACTCTGCCTGAAGATTCTCCCCGGCGGCGCCACCTCATCTGCCGGTGACGTCCGGTTCTGGCAACGGAGGAGGCTTTCTGCGATTTGCGGGGTCCCCTACGTGCACTCATCGCCGGGGAGGCCAGGGATCGTGCTGCGACAGCCGAGGCAGTGGCGGAGATGGGTGGCCGAGAAGGCGAGTCACAGCGGCGCGTCTGAGTGTTCCCGCGTTCAAAGCTCAGACGGCGAGAAGGCTGGCCCGATGTCGTCATATGCGGTAGGGGAATTTACGGCGGAGGATGACCGGACAATTATGAATCAGGCGGCGAAGGTGGTAGCAGCGGCGGCGGTGACGGTAGTGATGGGTGTAGGGAACAGGGTGCTGTATAAGCTCGCCTTGGTTCCTCTGAAGCAGTACCCTTTCTTCCTCGCTCAGCTTGCTACTTTCGGGTACTTCTTTTCACTTCACCGCTTCCTTCTTCCATGTTTTCTTCTTCTTCTTGGGTAAATGGGATAAGTGGTATGAAAACGTTACTTAAAGATTTTGTTATTAAACCGGAATCTAACTCTGGATTGCCGTATAGAACTCGTGCAGAGAATTAAGCTAAACCATTAATGGCAGGTTGGGAAGGAGTGTTAACTACTAACCTTACAAAGCTAATTTATCATTTTGTGTGGTTCTTGTGATTTCGTACGTTATTAATAGTAATACTATTTATTTATCTTAATAACCCGAACATGGTTGCTTTTATTATTTTTTTAGTGTACAAATATTATTTTTGTTATTGTTTAGTTATTGGTTTTATTTCTTCAGCGTTAACTTCTTCAATTTTGTTTTTTTCTTGCTAGTTAGCATAACTTAATAAATATTTGTTTGTTACCATTTGTTTTCTAGTCAATTGGATTTAAATTTTATTGTAAAAGACAAGTTTTAATTTCTCTCCTCGTTGATGTAACTTAGTTTTTGTAAAGGTTTTCTTTTTCTAATTTTTTATATGTATATGTTTATTTTATTCTTTCTTTATGCGTTTTTTGGTTCATGTTGATGGCCACTTGAACCTCTTATTGTGGGGTCCGGGCATATTATCTGCTGATGTTTATGGTTCGCCTCCTTCTTTCCAACTTTTCGTTGGCGAACATTTGTTTTCAAGTGTACGCTTTTAATTTTCACCGGATTTTCTCTAGGCAGGAGAACACTTTGTTGATAAATTCTGATCTTTTTTAGCGTGAGCAGTTTCGATAAAATTTTGAGGTAGACATCCTAATGTTCCTCTTAATGAAATGTAGAAATGTGCGCTAGTCAAGCAAAGAATACAGGTTACCACTATATATATATAAAAGCTTAATTCAACCTAAAAACCTATATCAAGTAATGAGAGTTACCTAGACTTTATATAAAGAATTAACTATGCTAGCCTGCTAGGTGTACACTAAAATCAGCTATTAAAATCAGTCAACCGTATAAACTACATGTTGAAATACAAAATACACATTAAAATGAATTAAATATTTAAATAACATGAGTCATTCTAGTGTGACTATGTTACGATGTATACCGTGACTATAATGTTTCAAAAGGTGTTGCTAAAATTAAAATAATGCTTTTTTATTGTTAACCAGCGCTTTTTAAAAAGTGTTGCTTAAAAAGTGCTACCAAAATGTAAAGAAAAAGTGTGACTTTAATTTTAACAACACTTGCATAGTTACCATAGCCACTATAGCATAGTCATAGTAGAATCCACCATATAACATATGTATTTGTAGATATTTGTATACAAATACATGATGATTGATTTTAGTGACTAAGTTTAATGTACAAATAGTATTTTGATAAAGAATATAATATCTAGTTCCTCTAGCAATATGAGAATGCCAATAACAATCGTTATTATTTAAGAACTTTTAAAACTTAAAGGGTAAATTTTAATGAATTGCCAATTAGACCAGCTATGTTAGAATGGAGAAACAATAAGCATGAACATAAGTTTAGTGTGGCATAAACGCATAGATGAGGATGCTTAGATGCATGAACATCTAAACATATGTAAACAAAATAAGAAATGAGGATGAAAGAAAGTTGGAGTAGCGCCTATTGTTAAAAAGATGGTATAATCTCGTCTTAGATGGTTTGGACGTGTGGAAAGAAGATTGACAGAGCATCTGAGTAAAAGCGTGGATTTGAAAGAAGATAGACAAGTGACATAAGATAGAGGAAGACCTAACGAAATTATATGATGGGCACAATACCATTGTTTGATTTATATAGCCGACTGCACCTAGTAGGATAAAGCTTTGTTGTTGTTGTAGTATTATTTAAAAAGTGATAATTGATAAGTACCTAACATTTTAAAAACAAAATGACGATATCTGAGTGCAATTGATGGCTGTTATAAGAGGTCATATATATTTCTTCCACTTCTAGTTCTTAATATTATCATTATTATAATAACCTAAGACCTTACAATTGGACGTTATTGGATGTAAATTACGTGCATTTTTTACCCTGGTGAATAGTATAAATTGCAACTTAAATCGAGTGGTATTTTCTTTCTTTCAGATATGTACTTGTGTACTTCTCAATTTTGACTATTCGATATCGTGTGGGCATTGTCACTGATGAGATGTTATCAATGCCGAAAACACCATTTCTAGTTGTTGGTCTCTTGGAGGCTCTTGGTGCTGCCACGGGAATGGCAGCAGGAGGTAATGCTTGTCATTTTTCTGGTTGTTTTTTTAGTTAGTCTTCCTTCATTGAGTTCCATCAAATTTGTACAAAATGCAGAAACATTTAAGGGGAGGATGGTTGGTACATTGACACTGGTCATCCCAGCTTTGAATCAACACGTCATTCAACTCCTTAGTAGAATATGTTAAATATCATGATCTTTAGATACTTAAGCTGTGACAGGACAGACAATGTATATGTGAATATATATCTCCATTGTCAGCACCTTTTATTTTGAAAATTATGCTGTACAGGTTCAGTGTTGCCAATTTTAGCTCTTTTGTACAGGTTCGGCGTTTCCAAATATCAAACGGCATAGATTTTGAACATTCTTAATTTCACTTTTATCCATATCTTATTGTTCTCTGTTTCATCTCGAATTTGTGATGGTTCTATGACTGTGTTTCATGTCTGAGGTATTGTAGGAGATAGATACCAATATTGTTGGGCTGTTCAATTTTTGGTTTGTTTTTAGAAACGGTCATTTAATTGTTTGTTTCCTGTATGTTGTATCAGCAATGCTATCTGGGGCATCAATTCCAATTTTGTCTCAGGTAAAAAAAACTATCAGCAGTCAATTGCTTTCTTGAATTTATTGTTTAATTATCTTACTGCTGCATTTCCGTTAATGAAATATGAAAATTTCAAAATTATATGCAAATTTCATACATGAATAAAAATGAATTCAAAAGCTAAATATAGCTATGTCTTTGCAAATACTATCTCTAATTAAATAGGTGTCTGCCTCCAAAACATAGCTTGTCCATAATTATTTGTCATTTTAGTAAATTTGGAGTGTAATAAATATTCTTCCCATCTTATTCTACCCTTCTTATAGAAGACACTCTAATCTTTTCAACATTGAGGTCTATTTAATATTTTCATTCATTTGTACATTCAAGATTGGATACATATTCAAGAATGGAGGTAGTATATACCACCTGACCTATTTTTAGAAGTCAGCTAGTAAGTACCTTGCACCGAAAGAAGCACAGCTGATGCCCTTGGAAACATGGACTGCTTCATTGCTGTCTAAGTTGTCCCAAGTGTAAAATAGTTTGCTAGAAAACATGGTGATAGTGTTGGGCTTGACCCAAATCTCAATTGAAAAATGTTACTATTGGCTTACTATTTTTGGCAGATTGAAATCTTAGATGTAACTACCAGTTAACATACTTGATATATTTGAGAGAAAAATGAGACGGTATGTGATACGATACTAAGAAGTCTTCAATGATTAACATGGAGTGTGCCATTAGTAGATTGCCAAGTAAATTACTGTGCGTTGTAAATAGCTATAAGTTATTAGTGATAGAAATTCATTTCATCTAATATGACTCACATTAATGTGACAATGCTGAGTTGTTGTTGTATCTGTATAAAAACTTCCATTTGCAAATTGTTATCTGTGTGAGAATGAGGGAGATGAAGTTATAAGTGATGTTGCTGGAGGGTGTGCAGCCTTGTCCTAAAATATTGTTGTGCCTTGAATTTGTAGTTTTATCCCTACAAAAGTTGTGATGTGGGCTTCTCCAGAGTTCTTTCGGCCAAAAGTTTTAATTTGATATGGAATTTTGTTACTTCTCAACTGCTGATTATTATATTTTTAAACCATCGTCTTTAGATGGGGTGCAATATTCATTCAACAAACTGAATGTAACTACCTTGATCTGACAATCAAAACAGCGAACATTGTGTGACGCTTACTTTCTTTACTTATTTTAACTCATCTATATGTTTCATGTATGAGTTAAATTATAGGTGTACGAGTGGATCATTGTTTTAAGTTATTCTTTTCTTGCAGACTTTCCTTGTGTGGCAAATTCTCCTGTCAATGATTTTTCTTGGGAGACGATATAAAGTCAACCAGCTGCTTGGATGCTTTCTTGTAGCCACTGGTGTAGTTATTACTGTAGCAAGGTCAGTACATGTTAGTTTCTCAGATGTTCGACTATGTAAGCCTGTTCTATGTTGTTTTGTAATTTAGATGTGGGCAGTACAACTTAAACTTTGTGACTATTCTGTATCTGGAATTCCAATTTTGTATTTATTGTCAATGAAATGCAGTGGATCAGGTGCTGGGAATTCATTGAAGGAAGCTGGTATATTTTGGAGTCTTTTAATGATAGTTTCATTTTTATTCCAAGCAGCTGATACCGTGCTGAAGGTTATTGTCTATTTTTATGATTTTTCCTAGGTTTCAGATAGTTCTCTCTGGTGACATTTGGCTTTTTCATACTTTGTAGGAAGTAATCTTTTTGGACGCAACCAGGAAACTGAAGGTGCATGTAGTAATGAATTCTTTTAATGCATATATTTGTGTGATTTAGAATTTGAAGGTCATAGGATCATTTGACGCTTCTGAAGTAAGGGATTTCACTTCCGGGTTTAAAGCCTTCATAACATTAGCTGCAAATTATTCATTGCATTATCTTAATTCTTCATGCACTTGGCCTTATGTATTCATACATGATAGACTCATTTTAATTTGTCAAGTTAAAGGATATAGTCTTTTATTGTAAAAGAACTTTGGTGAAGGATTCACTACTCCTACCTAATACCTATGTTTGGGAGTAACATACTCCTTCCCTTAAAAATAACAGAAGTGTTCCTTTCTTTTCTTCGGAAAGAGGGATCCCTTAGCATTTTTTTTCTTTCTTTTCTATTTTTGCAAAAGATATCCATTGATGCTTCACCTATCCTGTCAGAGACAAATCACTAGGCAGTGGTGGTTATGTCTGTTCACAGAGGCAGGGTCAGCCATCACTTCATCCTGACATTTTCTTGTTAGTGTTCTTCCTAATATGAAATCTCTAGGCTCATTGTTTTCCTCAGTCGCAGGTATATATACCAAGCTCAACACGGCATATATGATGAGAATTTTTATATGGATGCCTTGGGTGTAAAATCAATTTGTGATTCATATTTGCGTGATCCTTAGTTTTCTCACTCTAGGACTTGGGCAAACAAAACACCCTATCTAATACTTTCATGATTTCCAGGTTCTTATTTACTTCTTATATTTTTTTGGTAATTATTTCCAGGAGATTTTAATTACCATGAATTGGTGTTTGTCACAGAAGTCAAGTCTAAACTATACTCCCCCCCCCCCTTCCCCTTCCCCTTCCCCTTTTAAATAATTATTCCTGTTACTTGAGTCCAGGGAACTTGAACAAAAAATCTTCCACAAAATCCAAATATACATAAAAAAATAGGAAATTTGTTCAATGGCTGCTGCAGCCACTGTGCAAGAACAAAATCACCACCGCCTTGTGATATATCTGTGACGGAGAAGATAAGTTAAGCATCAAGGAATATATCTGAAATAATAAATCACAATTGGGAGTTACAAATCCTGCACCGTGATTATAAAGCTTCCAAACCATGCAACTTAATGCTCTTTTTATCTTTCTTTTAAAAGAAAATCTGAAATGGTAATAATTTTATAATGTTTTTGTATTATCTGAAGCAGGGACGTTCTGTTGATCTCTTTGTCGTCAATTCCTTCGGGTCAGCATTCCAAGTAAGTATCCAAAAATCTCTTATGAATTTTCATCATTTGAAAGTATAATGTTAAGTTTTATAAAGATATATACAAATAGATTCCTAAATACAAGAGTATATGCTTTAGTGTAGGCACTATTCATATGCCTCCTGCTCCCATTCTTATCAAAATTATGGGGTGTCCCGTTCAGTCAACTCCCAAACTACCTCAAAGAAGGAGCGGCCTGCTTTCTGAATGTTGGGAGTTTGTCAAGTGGTAAGCTGTATTTATTTTATAGAATTTAATTTTGATATATTGTTAGTCTAACAAAGTTTAACTTTATTATTTGATCTAGCATTGTCATATTAATAATAATGTTTAGCTTATTCAGTCTTGAAAGTAACCTATATGCATATGATTGGAATTGGTTAATAGTATAGAATTGTTTGCACTCACTATGTATCTAAAATAATATCTTTTTCTTATGTAATCATAAGTGTCAATCGAAAGAAATATCTGTAGGATAATGAAAGTATTATCCAGTGTGAGATCCTGGTACCAATATGGCTAGACTAGACATATAACACAGAGAATAGCATAAAATATAGCGTGTGGTAGAAGATAGAGCAGAAAAATATAGTAGAGAGTAGAAGGTGGAATAGAAGCATAAAGGCTAAATGATATCAGTGAGATATCATTCTTACCCCTGAAAATGTATTAAGGAAGAAAATGGGTTCTGCCCCGCATAATTTCCAAGATAAATCCCTCTATTCTCTTCTCCTCTCTTATATACAAACTCATTTCCCTCTCTCTCTGTCCTCTAACACATGATTTAGGTTTCATATCCTACTTTTATATTCCCTTTGTAACTGTTTTGATAAAAAAAAAAACGTTCATATTGTAATAAGATCTGGTTTCAGGATGTAATGGAGCCCCCCTGCTACCTGTGCTTTTTATCATTGTCAACATGGGTTTCAATATCTCATTGCTTTATCTTCTCAAGATTTCTTCAGCTGTTGTCTCCTGTTTAGCATCAACATTTTCAGGTATGTCATTTGTTTCACAGGAAATATAACATTGGTCAGAGGAGTATTCATGAGACTCTAAAGAGTCATAGTCTTGCAGATGAAGAATATTTTTTTATGATTGAGAAATAGTTAGTTTTGGGACATTCAGGATTAGTTTCTGATTTAACTGTATCTTCCCTGTTTATTGGGATTTCAAGAATTGATTTTGAGATGGGATACTAGGTACAATGAAATGCATTTCCTTTAAACAACTTTTTGGCAAGGACTATTATTGGGGATTAGCAGTGAAATACATTTAGATTTTTGGAGGAGCAAATAAATAGGTATAATGGTTATCAGAACTAGAATGGTCGATCAAACCAAAATTGGCCTCATGGGCCAGTGCTTGAGCCTCCAACCTGCATGGACTGATCATATTTTGCATGGGTAAACTTTATTTTCTTAATTTAATAAATAAACATTTAGCAACCTACTAGTCAAAAAGTAAAATACTTTGAACTATTGATTATTTTGTTTCTAAACTCAACTAGTCAGCTTAATTCTTATTAATTTGCCCAACATGGGATGGGACAAACAAGGGCTTTTAATAAGAAAGAGTTTGACTTCAAATATATAATGGGAGTGTAAAATCCTGATACCAGTATGAGCTAGACTGTTGATAGCACAGAGAATAGAGTAGCATTCAGTGTCTAGGAGAAGAAAGAGCAGAAGAAAATATGGATGCATTTCAAATGTTCCTGCAATGACCTGGGACATCTGTTTCCATCTTTCTTCAAGTCACAAGTGAGTTGTTTTTGGGCATGAAAAGACGAAAGAGACCAAATATTTTGATAGTATTACTGCTCTGCCATATCATTTATCCAATTCGGATCTAGGCTATACCTTAATTTATTTCTTGTTTCCTTAATGGGAAAAGAAAAGGGAAGAATGATTTTTTGGCTGCCAGATTTTATTTAAAAAATAAAATAAAACACTTCTACATTACTTCAATAAAATAACACAGAATAGAATAGAATATGGTGTCTGTAGAAGGTAGAGTAGAAGAATAGATTAGAGAATAGAGAAGGATGGAATAGAAGTAAAGGAGCTATATTATATCAGTGAGATATTATTCTTGGCTTTGTAAATGTATTAGAGAATGCTAAGAAATATGAAAAAAAGAAGAAAGAACAGCATTCGAGAGGCTATTGCTCTCATGTAGGGTTTTGTCCTGCCTAATCTCCAAGATAAATCTCTCTAATTCCATTATTGTCTCTTACATGCAATCTCATTTCCCTCTCTATCAAAATGGCAAACTGTCAACCTACAGAGTTAGTTACAAGACCCCCCCAAAAACCAAAAGAAAGGAAAAAAAAAACTGTTTATTTCTTTTTCCCAAAACCACATATGGGGGGTAAGTATCAGAAGATCTTCAGCTTTTTTACCCGTTTCATATATAAGATGTTGCCAATATCCTTTTACACATTCATTTTGGAACTATTAGGTTACAAAATTACAGATGCTTTACATTTAATTCTCAACTTCAATTAGATTATATATATATATATGGGTTTAGCTAACATGTGCCCTAAGGGCACATGAAAAAACTTAAATTTTTTATATTTTCAATAAAAACTTTCTTGTTTTGTAATCTTAAACATATGTACGTGTTGATTATACTTTTTTTGTATATATATACCCTTACTGTATAAATGAAAATATTGGTAGTTAGTACTTAGTAATGGTAACTGGTAAAAGTTAAACAGTGTAATTCATTGTGTTGTAGATGTAGAAAAGCATGGGAAACATTATCTAGAAAATGTTGCCCAAAGTAAGAAGGAATGCTTAGTCTATGTTTAGTGGTTATTTGTTAGTTACCTAAAGACTAGATGGGTTTGTGTCACTAATGGTAGAATGGCTTAACCACAATACCTCTTTCATTGGCATTTAAACTTCTATTTTTTGGGATCTACAATCATAATGTAGCAGCTGTTTTTGTAGTTAATCTAAATGGTAAGTGGTATATCTAGTTAGGAAATAACATATTAGGCTACAATCATTTTGGCTTTCATTTGAAGATGCAATGTATGTCTGGCCACATAAAAAAAAAAAGCAGAAAATAACCTAGATAATCTTGGCAGGAGAAAATAGAAATCTTTTGCTTTTCTATGTGGCTGTGATTTTCATTCACAATATCTCATCACTTGCCTGTAATTTTTTGAATATCCTACTATCCTTCCATTCTGATATATATGTATAATATCATTAAAACTTCATGCTAACTTGAAATTTCGATCTAAATCCAACTCATGCAATATTGTTTCTGTGGCAGTCCCTATATCCATTTATGTGTTCACGTTGCCATTGCCGTACCTTGGTGTTGCCTCTTCTCTTCCAACAGGCTTTCTTGCAGGGGCTATCATTCTTATCACAGGCCTACTAGTTTATGCATGGACCCCTTCAACTGGTTCCTCGAGTGCTTCTTTAACGGCTTCTACCTAGAGGGAAGGCATTTGAGCTTCATGGGCTCGCCAAGCATAAGGATGAGGAGTAGTACCTGGCCTTAGATGATTGTTACACCAAATGGTACAACTTGTGCTTCAGATGTAGTCTTTCTTGATTCTAACAAGAGAGGGATCAATGGAAGAGTGTTGACATTTTTGTTTCAAAAAATTGCTAAAGATGCATGAAGAAAAGGAGATATGAAGTGAAATCCTCCTGCACTTTGCTCAAGTGATAAAGGTGTGGATAGCACTATCACCTTTTTTTCCTTTTATTATTGTAGAATGAGGGGGAAAAAAAGAAACACAGGAAGAAATTTTTAGGCAAAGCCATTTCATGAACCAAGGAACCGCGTGAAAAAGAAATGTTTGGGAGAGAATGATGTTATGATGTAAAAAAGAAAAGGATAATATCAGGCGTTTATCTTTTTTTTGGCTGAATGAGTTAATATAGTTTAATGTATAAGGCATAATTTGCAATATGAGAAAACACTTGCTGAGCGAATTGTGCTCTTTTCAAGAGTACTAAATGGCTCGAATGGATCTTTTCAATTGTTCAGTAAAATATGATTTTTTATCTTACACTTTTTAAGTAGAATCAAGAAAAAATATATGAGAAAAATTTTACTCTCAGTTTTGTAGGGTGAGTACTAATGCTTGAAAGTCGATTGCTCTATTTTAAAAATTTTATTTTATGAGTTAGTAATGACCTTACTTCCAAACATTGTAACTTACTCTACAAAACTCAAATCACTCCCAACTTTAGTAACCTTAAACTGGAGCAAACATAAAGTTCATCCACAGTTAGTTCCACTAAAAAATTCATTGTGCGTTGAGAACTAAGCATGGCAAAATACTTATTATGGAGAAAAATCCTTCATAAACTAGAATTTTCTACAAACCTTAAAAATCAAGCCAATGCCTAAATTACAATAATCTAAAGGATCATTAAAGACAAAATTGTCCAAGCAATGCCTAAATCTATTATTTTGCCAAACATCTAAATTACAAACAACTAGTATTTTGCCAAACATTAAAAACCTCTATATATAACCACAAAGGCAAAATTGTCCAAGCAATGCCTAAATCTATTATACATGCTACATGGTGCTATACTTTAGCAAAAACTGTTTGAGCAAACTTAATATAGTAGAGAACACCCAAGGAAAAAATCAACCAACTAGCTGGAAAAATTTGAATCAGAGATAGATTCATGACTACAGTGATCTATCTCTCTTTAGGTCCATCTGCAAAAACACACATTTACAGTACTCTCCTCTTCCACTTGTGCAGCTGGCAGGGAAAAAGAGGGCTATTGGCTAGTAGCACCCTTAGAATCATCAACACCAGGTTTACCATTGCCCCTCTCTGGATTCAGTTCACTGTTAGATTTAAGTCCATAAACATGACCCATTTTCACACGCTTTGTCTCCAAATATCTCCTGTTTTCCTTTGTAATAAGTGCTACCAAAGGAATCCTTCCAGAAATTGTCAAACCATAACCTTTGAGCCCAACATATTTTGCTGGATTGTTTGTCATCAGCTTCATTGAACGAACACCCAAGTCCCTCAGTATCTGTGCACCAATTCCATACTCTCTTGAGTCAACAGGCAATCCCAACTCTTCATTGGCTTCTACGGTGTCCCGTCCATCATCCTGCAGGTTATAAGCGCGAAGCTTATGACCCAATCCAATCCCCCTTCCCTCGTGTCCACGAAGATAGACCAATACACCTCTACCAGCAGCTTCGATCTGCTGCATTGCAATAGCAAGCTGGCTTCCACAGTCACATCTTGCAGATCCAAATATATCTCCCGTAAGACACTCTGAGTGTACTCTCACGAGAACATCTTGTCCATCTCCAACTTCACCCTTAACCATTGCAATATGCTCCACGCCATCTATAAGTGATCTATAACAGCAAGCATTAAATGGTCCCCACATTGTTGGTATAACAGCAGCACCAGCACGTTCTACTAGTTTATCTCTCTTCCTTCTATATCTAATCAAGTCAGCAATAGATACAATTTTCAAATTTGTGCGCTCTGCAAACTGGCGAAGCTTAGGCAATCGTGCCATGGAACCATCCTCATCAACAATTTCACATAGGACTGCTACTGGATTCAAACCAGCAAGCATGGCAAGATCAACTGAAGCTTCTGTGTGTCCTGCTCTCTTCAACACACCACCTTCCCTGTATTTTAGTGGAAAAATATGGCCTGGGCGATTGAAATCACTTGGTTTAGAATCTCTAGATGAAAGGGCCAAGACTGTTGTTGCTCGATCACGAGCTGACACCCCTGTTGTGGTACCATGTTTAGCATCCACTGTCACTGTGAAAGCTGTGCGCAGTTTTTCATCATTGTCCTTGCTGTTTACCATGAGTGGAAGATCCAGTCTCTCGAGATCTTCCTCTTTCATGCTAATGCAGACTATGCCAGTTCCATGCTTAACAATAAAAGCCATGGCCTCAGGTGTTACTAACTCTGCTGCCATGATTAAATCTCCTTCATTTTCTCTATCTTCGTCATCTACAACAACTACCATCTGAAGCACTAGTGAGAGCGAATAACCTAAAGTTAAACTAAATTGAATGGGTATAGAGAGAGAGAAATAGGAACCTTTCCGTTGCGAATGTCTTGAATGGCCTCCGGGATGGAAGCAAAACCTTGTGTGGGAGTGTCAAGATCAAATTCATCATCTTTATCGGAAAACCGATTGATTCTCGTAACTGATTCAACCTTTTTGGCAGCATCGGAGCCTAGCGGATTAGGATGCAGTTCTCTCCCTACAGCTTCAATTCTAGAGATAGCAGAGTGAGTAGAGGAGAATTTAGAGGAGGGTCGGAAAAACACGAGTTCGGAGGCCTGTCCATTTGTGAGGCGCAATCCATTGAACAATTTGAAGCGTTGGGATGCAGAAGCACGTGGGTGGAAAAGAGGTGGTGCCGAAGAATACGAGGAGATATTGAGAGAAGAAGAAATAGAAGAAGCCATGGAAGTACAAGGGATTTGGATGGGATGGATTGGGTTTGGGATTGAGGCAAGGTAGTTGGAGTAAATGCGGTTCCAGACTATTCTGTTAAAGAAAAATAAACGTAACTAACTTAAAAAAAATAAGTATAATAAATTTTACCTTAAAAAAAAGATAAATAAAAATAATAAAAAAAAAATAAGAGAACTTAAGATTAACACTTAGTAATAAAAAATTGAGAAGCACTTTGTTCTTCTATTTCTTAGTTCTTCTAAGGGTCCCTTGACTTATATATATTGTAAGAGAGTGTTAAAGTGATGTTGAAAATCCATTTTTTCTTCATTGCGTACTTGATTCTTAAAAGTGCAAGAAATACATATCCTTTCTTGTGTGTACTGGAAGCAGTGGAATGAGAAACTTTTCTTTTTCAAATGGTCTAGCTTGTTTAACACACTCATATTTTGGAGGCAAAATATATCTATTTGTTTGAACGTTTTTCTGATGTTCCAAAAGAACGTATACCTTGCTTTTGAGGTATAGGAACTAAGACTTTGAAGCTTCGCACTGATTATACCCTTCTCAGGTCTCATATGGTTCTAATTTGCAATAAATCACATGCAGAAAAATTTTCTAGTACTTTAGAAATTGAACAAGCCAGTAGTAATGAATTCATGAAAATTTTAAATTATATTTGTGTTTCTTAATCATCAAAACAAATATGAGATATATAGAGCTAATAAAGACAAATACAACTATAAAAAAAGCTTAATGCTATTTATGATAACATACATGATTTATATTTAATGTCTTATGATAACTTGGACTAAAACTCTAAATATAATATAACTTTTTTTTTCTTAAATCCATATTTAATATAAAATATAATGTCCCCTACACGGACATGAACAATAGTAATAATATAAGTTGTTGATATTATTATCTTAATTTTGGAAGTTACTCTAGAGTAAGAACATCATCATCTCTAACAAAATTAAGCTATAACAACTTACTCGCCTTTGTCATTTGAAGTTATCACTGCAAATGATTGTTTTGTTTTTCTTATTCCGAAAAATCATCGTTACCTTGTCTCATTACCACGTAATAGACACGCTAAAGACTTTTTCAAACTGCAACCTCTAAACTCCCTACAATCTCTCACCATCAATACCTTCCTCTAATTTTATGAACATTCCAAACAATGAATCAACTATATTGTCACATTTTGACTTGTTCGAATTTCCCCCCTTTTTTTATTTTTTATTATTATTTTCCAACTAGTCTTTCTTTTTTTTTTTTTTCGCCGAACAAGAATTATCCTTTGAATTCACCATTTTGCCACTCCCAAACTATATCCTTATTTCCCCTCTTTTTCTCTTTTCTTCTTCCTTTTCATATTTATTATATCTTATTTTGTGTCCCCTTCCTCCCTCCCTTCCTCCATGGGCAATTGTTGCTCCCAAGGCAACGCCGCAGATGCCCCGGAGGCCGACAATGCGGCCACCGCAACCAAGGGAGACTCAAACCAACAACAAACCACAGACAATAATGGAGGCACCGACAACAATAATAATAATAATAACAACAATGAAAGCCCATCCACAAGCCCTCCGGCCAGCAAGCCTCCACCACCCTCAACTACATCTCCTCCGTCAACAACAAAACCCACAAAGCCCGGGCCTATCGGGCCCGTGCTGGGGAGGCCAATGGAGGACATCAAAGCGTCATATAGTCTGGGTAAGGAGCTAGGTAGAGGCATGTTTGGGGTAACATATTTATGCACCCACAAGGCAACAGGAAAACAATTTGCATGCAAAACAATTGCGAAGAGGAAGCTAGTGAATAAGGAGGATATAGAGGACGTTAGAAGGGAGGTGCAGATCTTGTACCACCTGTCAGGGCAGCCTAACATCGTAGAGCTGAAAGGTGCCTACGAGGACAAACAATCTGTTCATTTAGTGATGGAATTGTGTGCGGGTGGTGAACTCTTTGATCGTATCATTGCCAAGGGACACTATACGGAGCGTGCCGCTGCTACCTTGTTAAGAACCATTATGGAGATTGTCCACACTTTTCACTCTCTTGGTGTCATTCATAGAGATCTCAAGCCTGAGAATTTCCTCTTGTTGAGCAAGGACGAAGATGCTCCCCTTAAAGCCACGGATTTTGGTTTATCCGTTTTTTACAAGCAAGGTTTTCTTATTATTATTTTATCCTTTTTTTTCAATATAGACTCTTTAATGCAACTTCATATAAAGGTATAGGTGGATACTCTAATAAAAATTTTATAATTTTTTTTATATAAAAATATTTTATTTTGACCATCAGATAATAAAAATTTTAGAACTTGATTTTCATGTGCTATAAAAGTGTTACCTTTATTTGAAGTGTAGCAAAATAAATAAATTACACTTTTTAAACCAAGATCACTCGTGAGAAAATATTTTTTGACATTTTTATTGAAGTAGTTGTCTTATGAAAAAGACAACAACTATAATGGATGGAGATATCAAAAATATCTTTTCGTGATGATCTTAGTTTAAAAAATATGATTTATTTATTTTGCCACACTTTAAACAAAGATAACACTTTTATAGCATATAAAAATTAAGTTCTAAAATCTATTATTCAATGATCAAAATAAAATATCTTTATATAAAGACAATTATAAAATCTTTACTAGAATATCACCTATGAAAAATATTAGATAATTAACACTTGTTCTTTGTATTTGCTTTATATTAATTCATCTTTTCTAAAATGTTTCATTTTGATTTTAAGTCAAAATAACCATTTTGACAAAAATATATTAACAATGGACAAAATTATGAAACTGTTGGTTACAAGGAAATTAAATACTAGGAAGATAACATCATGTTTACTTTATTGGGTATAATTTTAATGCCAGAAAGTGTTTGATTTTTGTAGGAGATGTTTTCAAAGACATTGTTGGTAGTGCATACTACATTGCACCTGAAGTATTGAAAAGGAAATATGGTCCAGAGGTTGATATATGGAGTGTTGGTGTTATGCTATACATTCTTTTATGTGGAGTTCCTCCATTTTGGGCAGGTTTTCATTTTCATTACAATCACTTTATCATGAATTTCAAACCCTATAAATGCAGTGGTAGTGATGCTAATTACTTGAAATAAAAATATGCCAGAATCTGAACATGGCATATTCAATGCCATCCTAAGAGGTCACGTTGACTTTTCAAGCGATCCATGGCCTTCAATTTCACCATCAGCAAAAGATCTTGTACGAAAAATGTTGAATTCAGATCCTAAACAAAGGCTTACAGCTTATGAAGTTTTGAGTAAGTATAGCTTCAAATTCATAGATGATTCATTATTTAGTTGCCATGTTTTGATAATTAAACAATTTGAATTTGTTATTTTCAAAATAGATCATCCTTGGGTTAAGGAAGATGGAGAAGCACCAGATAAGCCTATTGATAATGCTGTGCTAAGTAGGCTCAAACAATTCAAAGCAATGAATGAATTCAAGAAAGTTGCTTTAAGGGTACTCTACTATTCTAATTTATAATTAATGTTTTTCTATTCACACATTAAAAGATATAATAATCATCAATACCATAACAATTATTCAAGAAATATTAATGACACTTTTTAATAAGTGACGCTAGTCAAATATATATATTATTTCTACAGATAGAAACATGCTCAAAAATAAAAAATGTTTGATAACAAAAAAAATTTAACTAAAATCATATAGAACTTACTTTATTTAATATTTATTTATTGTCACGACAATAAATAAATACTAAATAAAATAAGTTTTTATTATTTTTTTTCTTCTTAGCATTACCACTAAAAAATATGGGAGCCACTCACGTCAAGATACCTAAAACATCTTTTTTTAAAGATATTTTTTTAGTAATTAAAATTTAACACCTGTAATTGATTAAATTGGATTATTTTTATTAAAATTAGACCAGACAAATCGATTTAGCTAAAAAATTAGTAAACTAAGTTTTGAACTGATCTAAATTAATATTTTTTTATAAAAATGACTACAATACCCCTATTATAGAAAATGACTAAAATACTTCTATTATATATATTTTGAGAACTCTAAATTCTAATCTTTTTTTCTCTCTATGCTGTCATAGGGTTAGGATTTAAGATTTTTAAAATTTATATATGTATATATATAATAAGAGTATTTTAGTCAATTTTTATAATAAGAGTATTGTAGTTAGTTTCTATAAAAAAAGAATATTAATTTAGATTGGTTCAAGATTTGGTTTATCAATTTTTCAGTCAAATTGATTTTTTTGGTCTAATTTTAATAAAAATAACACAGTTTAATCGATTATATATATTAAATTTTAAAAATTAGAAAACGTCTTTAAAAAAAAAGCGTCTTTATTTGAGTGACTCCCAAAAAGTATCCGTATTAAGCATGATGACACTAAAACTATCCAAAAATGAATAGGTTATTGCAGGATGTTTATCAGAAGAAGAAATTATGGGGTTAAAGGAAATGTTTAAGGGAATGGACACTGATAATAGTGGAACCATTACAATTGAAGAACTTAAGCAGGGGCTTGCAAAGCAAGGGACAAAGCTATCAGAACAAGAAGTTCAACAATTACTGGATGCAGTAAGTTGTTTTATCTTTTCCCTTTTAAAATAAACATATTTTAAAAGAGAATCAATATGATTGTTTTTGCTTTTTCTTTATTCAAAAAAATTGCAGGCAGATGCTGATGGAAATGGTACCATAGACTATGATGAATTCATCACAGCAACAGTGCACATGAACAGAATGAACAGAGAAGAACATCTTTATAAAGCCTTCCAATACTTTGATAAAGATAATAGCGGGTAATTATCAAATATATTATTATTGACCCCATCTTAATTTCTGGTACATATTTTATTACCTTCTAAAAATTAATTCCTAATCTCATTTTTATACCATATAAAAAAGGTTTATCACCACTGAAGAATTAGAGCAAGCTCTCCATGAATATAACATCCACGATGGAAGAGACATCAATGAAATCGTTCAAGAAGTTGATGTAGATAACGTATGTGATATATTTATTTCATTATCTATTTTCTTATAGTTTTTATTAAAGTTCCTCTCTCGAATATATGTAAAATCGACTATGCTACGTATACACTAAAATCAGTCACCAGTAATACAAATACACATCGAAAATAAATTAAAGAGTGAATACCTACCCACCCGACCCCTGACAATGACCTCAAAAAAACAACGAGACCCAAAAAAAACACACCCAACTCGGCCCCTGATTTTTTTGGAACTGATTAGCTCCTGTGCCAAAAAAATAATATTGATATTTTTTGGCACAGGGACTTCGTTGTCCTTTCGAAGTAATTGTCACTTTGTCAGAGGCTGTGTTGAATTTTTTTTGTTAAGGATCTCATTGTCTTTTGTGGTAATTGTCAGGGGGCTGTTTAGGATTTTTTTTCTAAATTAAATTACACATATTTACATTAGTGACTAATTTTAGTGTACGAATAACATTTTTGATGCAAAATATGGGGAGTAATATTAAGGAAGACATGTTGTTTGTGCAGGATGGTCGTATTAACTATGAAGAGTTTGTGGCAATGATGAGAAAAGGACAAGCTGAAGCTCATACAAAAAAGAGACGTGAATCACTTAATTTGCATCAATAGAGGGGGATATACGAGATCAAACTTGAAAAACAATTCATGATCTGTTTTCAGCCCTGCATGTTTCTTCATTGATGGGTGAAAGATCATGGACAAGATTACGTCGTAGGCTTTTGTTGTTTGGGAGAGGATATAGGTGAGAGAACTGGTCTAAGGTGGAAACAATTATAAGAGAAAAAAAAAGGGGGGGAGAAAAAAAAACTAACCTTTGATAAATGTGAGCATATGCTAGGTTTGCCTTTTTCTTTTCCTTTGGTGTGAAAATTGTAACAAGTTATGTACACACATTGTTGTTCACTTAGGAATTGAAAAATGGATGGCTGGATATGTATATTACACTAACTTATGATGATAATGTGAACTAGACATATGCTTTATGTAACACCCTCATTAACATAGCACTATGCTATGTCAAAACACTATATTAGCAAAGGGCACTATTACGTTAACTTCCATTATGAATCCTATCAATATATAACCAGCATTATATTATCTCTTATTAATTAAGAGTTTGTCCTAGTGTTTGAGTTGATTAACTTTGTTAATATTTTAATGTCATCATTAAATACATACCAAATGAGTGAAATGACAGCATACAAGGTAATACATAATAATGAAAAATGCTATTTGTATATTATTTTCAGTCATTAATTTCAGCTACTATATAAAAATATTGTAGAAAGATACGAATACGGATACAGAGATAATACAAAGGTAGTGTTAGGGAGTCAATGGCCTAAGTGTACAATATGTACAATGTGCTAAATCTAATATCAGGATAAATAAACATCTCATGTCATAAAACCACTCATCCCAAAAACTTAAGCAACTCCTGACCTTTCGGATCTAGAACTCTAATATCATATCATGAAACCACTCATCTCAAAAGCGTAACGTGATAGGACAATGTAACACTAATGATTATATCTCTAATACTTCCTAAACCTCCATTGTACGTATTGTACGCTTAAGCCATTGGCTCCCTATACTTTCTCATACAAAGGGGGTTCTCTTCTTCGATCGCGATTTCAGCCACTCTAAGAGCTTCTTCATTGCACCACTGTTCCCCTCTTCTTGGATCGCGATTTCTTTTCTTTTCGGCAGAGGGGTTCCACTGCATGCACCTCACTTTTCTTCTCCTCGATCATGCCACTGCATGCACCTTACTCATCGCTTTCTTCTCTTTTTTGCGCTTTCCTCTCCTCTGCTTCGACTATGCACTTCACAAAAACTCTTCTTAGTGCCGTTTAATTTCGGTTCTTGTTATCTTAGGATTTTGATTATATTTTAAGAAAAATTGTTGCTTATTAATTTATCTACAAACTCGAATGATGAGGTTTGTATTTATTTATTTCGTATGTTAATTTTTTATTCCTGATTTGATTTCAAATTTTTTATTATCTATTTTTTATTCTTAATTTGATTTTAAATTTTTAATTATCCATATTTTAAGTTATTCCAAACATATTAGAAAGGTCAATTGCTCAGAGTGAGAGCAGATTCTAATTCTTTTAAGGTGCATTTCTTCATATCCATACTTGTAGTATAATTTTTGCTATGCTTTTAAAAATTTTGAAAACATCATTGTATTTCACCACATTTAGTTGTTACTACACTGCATTTTTCTTAGTTGAAGTTCTGAATTCCCGTTTTAATTCATAGAATTCTAAATTATTTGAAGTAGCAATATCTTTTTATTGGGCTGGATTGATAGGATAAATGACTTGCTGGATCGTGTTAAAAAGATTTTTAAGGAGTTGGATGAGTTTCTTAAAGGAGTAATTGAAGAGCACGAAGAAGATCATAATAATGGAAAAAAGGGGAGGACATAGTTGGCGTGTTGCTTGAGCTGAACAAGCAGGGTAACTTGTCCATAGATATCACCAATGATCATATCAAAGCTATTACCATGGTAAGTGACTCATTCTTTATAACAAAAATTTTAAGATGAGTGAATAAGAATGTTAATATTATTACTTGTCATTCAATGATAATTGCTGAACATGCTTGTAGCAGCATCAGATACAATTGCAGCCACAACAACTTGGATAATGGCAACATTATTGATAATGAATTCAACTATATGGCTTTGGATCTTTATTGAACTTAATGCAATAAAGTCACTAATTAAAAGAACAATAATTTCATTTTTTTAATAGATTTGTTACGTGTTGCAATAAAACTTTTACATTTTTTTTCTTTTGTAATAGTTTTAATTTTAATTTTACATGTGATTAGTACTTTTCTACTCAACATTTTGAGTTATCTGAAATTCTGAGTTATTATTGGTTCATTCATAAAAAATGAAAATAGCAAATTTTTTATTCATAGTATATAATAAACTTGAGTATAATCAAATTCATTCGACATGATAATCAAACTCAGCACATAACACGATATTATAAAAATATTATTATCTTCTATCAAAATCATTGGAACGTATCCATCTAACGAATTTTTAAATATGTAAAATTTTCTTGTTTAGTTTGATGCTATATCAGATAATCAAACTAGTTCCAAATCATCTTACAAAATCTAGTTATAATCAAATACGTCCAAAGTAATAATCAAATTTGAGAATACAAATCAAATTTTAAACTCATGTTACAATTAGATTATAATCAATAATATTAACATATTCTTCGACTTCCTTCAAATTGATTTTGGAAAGGCATACTTGTTCGATGATTCAATGGTACTTTGATACAATGACAGTATTGATCCACAACCTCTAAATTTATCATTTCAGCATCTATAAAATATTTTTTTTTTTTACTTGAATAGAACTCACAAAAATCAAACACATAGATGAAAAAAATATTCAAAAAAACATAATCACTGGATACCTATCTAAAAATTCAATTATGATCAAATATCAAGACCTAAATCAAAATTTAAATTCATGTTAATTAAGCACATAAAAAAGTGGAGATTATAACTATTAGAAATGTCATGTAGCATGTAGGTGCATTAGTATGCATTTTGAATCTTGTAGCGACAATTGTTGAACCCGTGTACTTCTTTTTTTTTTTAAATTATAGACACATTCACCCACTCACACGAAAGACTTTATAACCACAACTCAACTATTGCCGGGATTCAAACATAGTGTGGTTATCTAGGAGGCAACTCAACTAACTTTGGATCATGAGTCTTAGTCAGTTGAAACCGTATCATGTCATTAAGATTTTAAGATGTTGAGCTATTCAGTTGATCTCGAAAACGAATTTGGGGGGCTGATTGGCTCATGTCAAAACAAATTGAGTTAAATTTCAATTTGTCTCCTAAAATTTGGTCTCATATTCAGAATGATTTTCACAATTTTGTCGGCCCCAATTAGAATTATCAAATTTGTAATTGTGACTCCGGTTTATCCTTACAATCATCTTTGTTACTGGAATGCTGGTCTGGAGCAATTACATAACACAGTAAACACTACTTAAACGACGGCATATGGTCAAACTCTTTAAAAATTACCTTGTTTCAGTTTTATGTGGGTTAAAACTCTCTTCCCACTACGACGATCATAAGTTTTAACCCACACAAAATTGAAACGACGTGGTTTCTAAAGGATTTGGACGCGAAATCAATACGTCGTCGTTTAAGTAGTGTCCATTGTGTCGTGTAATTGCCTCAGATCAGCATTCCGGCGACGGAGATGATTGCAGGGACAAGTTGGAGCCACAATTGTAAATTTGGGAGTTCTAATTGGGCCGACGAATTTGTGGGGGTCACTCTGAGTATCAGACCAAATTTCAGGGGTCAAATTAAAATTTATCTCCAAATTAGATGTTATATGTTTTGACTTGATAAAAAAATGATAATGATTACACATAGTAAGATATGTAAGTCGTATAATTATATTTATTCTTTTATTGATGTAGTATTTCATAATTAAATGTATATATAAAATTATTTTTGAAGGTTGTGGTAGGTTTAGAGAAGGGGGTTGAATCTATGCCTTCCTTTTAAGTTGCTGTTATAACCTTTTTAAATCAAAACTTTCAATTCTGATTCTGTTTGTACTCAGTAGCGAAAATTTATGAGACAATTTATTTTTTGTCTCATGAATATCAGAAAACAGAACACAGCAGAAAAGAGAAAAGCTAACACCAGCATATATCCTGGTTTGGTTGCCTTGTGCTATGCAACCTACGTCCAGTCTCCTCCACAACAATGGAAGAATTTTCACTATAGATAAAAGTATTACATACACCAATTTCACATTCAAGTTCTAACCTAACTTGACATTGGCTATGCTAACACCTAACTATTCACTCTTAGTGCTAACCCAACTAAGAAATGGATACCTAACAGGTACAAGATATAAGACACTTAACCAACTTAAAGAAATCAGAAAATATCTCTAGGCTTTTCTCTCAAGTATATCACTCAACCTTTTTTCACTCATGGCTTTTACTTGAGCTTTCTCACAATGTCTTTTCTCACAAGAAATTACAGAAAGATAAACATAGAAAAGCACATTACAATCAGTAAAACATGAAGGAGATTGACTTCATCAACAGCCTCTGTGCTATGTGAAAAACTAGATTAGCAAGCCTCTGATTCAGTTTTTCATACTGGCGGAATGCACCTTTGATTAGGTTACACTGTCCAGTTAGTTGAACTTTTTCAAAGAACACTTCTCAGAACAAAACCTCAATACTCTGGTTATCTCTTCTTGCTTCTGAATGAGCAGGAAGTCTTCTTTTAACTCCTTGCATGTTGTTGGGTTCTTCTTCCAAGGTCAACAGCTTGAGCCTTGAGCTTCACTAATCCACAGATTCACTTTTTCTCCTTAAACAACAGAGTAGGACCTTTGCTTCTGACTCCTTCAACTTGGCCGAAAGCCATAAAGCAGCAACCACAAAAGTCTTCTAGTGGTCAACTTAATCTGAACCCTTGAAAACCAACTTGATCCCCAAGATATGTTTGAGACCGTGGATATACAGCAGAGAGAAACAGAAATCCTCTTTTCCATATAGCTCAAAACTGAGATACAGAGGGTTGAATATGAAGAGAAGAAAGTTTGTTGCATGTAAGAGGAAATGGATTACCTTGAGCTTTGTGATCTTTTCTTGATATGGTTGATTAGACCTTACTCTTCTTTGCTTAACCTTCTCTTTCCTTCTTCTTTCATGACTAGATGACTAGCTTAGGGACTAAGCTCTCTTTCTTACTTTTTCTAAGTTTAGTAATTTGACTGGGACAGAGATGAGAAGAACGTTGCTTTTGGGAGCAAGTTGGAGGAATTTGGTGAAATCAAATCAGGCTTGGATCGGATTACTTCTTTTTGCCCGTTTTGATTTTTTCCAACCTTGTTTCCTTATGGGCTTCGTTTATTTATTGACCCACCAGCCTTGCTATATTATCTTAATTTCAATTTGGGCTGCTAAACTAGGTTTTGGCCTGCAATATATAATAAATAATTAGTAACATATACTTATTTATAATCAACACTAATTATTTATTTTACCAAAAAATAATCTTTATCATCACTAATTAATTTAGTTAATTTCTTAACTCAACAATTTTACATTGAGAATGCATTAAAATTAAATTCATAAAATAATAATGATAGAGTACATAAAACAAAAAAGTTGGATAAATAATAATTAGTTAATTAGAATTTAGTAAAATTATTCCATTTTTCATCCAAATTCAAAAGTAGCAACAAAAGTCCATATACGGCTATGAGCCATTTGGATAGATTCATAAATTATTTTTTTTATTTTTAATTTATGAAAAGATATAATATTAATATCTGATATAATTTTTAAAGTTAAATTGTAGTTTTTTAAAAAGTTATTTTAGTACTTATAAAAAAGTAAAAAAAAAAAACTTTTTTTATAATAAAAAATTTTTTAATCACTTTTCTCTTAAAATAAGTATTTTTAAAATTAAAAAATCAAATACAAAATAATTTATTTATAAATTATTTTTTAATATAAATATTTATTATTTACACTATTTTTTTAAAAATAGATTAATTAAACTGTTTATCTAAATTGAGCCATATATCTAACTCTTATTTCCAACCACAATTTAAACATAAACAAAAAATATTTTTTTTTGTTTACACAAAAATCAGTTACTATAATTAAATATTTATATAAATTTATATATATTATTTTATATTTTTAATATTTATTTTTATTCTAACATAACATATTTATATTAATAACTAATTTTACTGTAAAATTAACATAATTGATCATTGATTTTAATATATTCAAAACACAATAGATTAAAAAATAGTCAATACATTGTTAAGGGGTTGCTGATACTTATAACTAATCCTCCACAAAATTTTATTATTTTATATTTTATTGTTTAAATTAGTTAGAAGTTTATAAAAGGCTTAGATGTGTCTTCATATTTATTTAAATTATTTGTAACGTATAAGAAAATGAAGCTTCATGTGTGTTTGTCGTATCTTGAGGAGCCACGTGTAGCGTGGGTCCACGTCAACGTGCCGGCAAGGAAGAATCCATGTCAGCAATTAAGCATCATTCATCAAACATTCATACGATACGCTCCACAACAGGCACGCTTCCAGTTTCTCTCTCTAAAAATAAGTTCCCTCTCTAAAAGTAATCAGTAATCATCATTCATCACATCTCTCTCTTCTCTCTCTAAATCGGGTTCGGTGCTGCACGTTTACATTCATAACATCCCTAATTCACCGAATTCCGATCGGTCTTCCGAGACCGGCAACAACTTTCCTCTTTTAATTTCCCAATTCTAAGGAAACACTCTTCAATTTTCTCGAGAAAATTATTTAGGGTTACGCAGGCACGCGCGCGCGCAATCCTCTAGAGAGAGAGAGAGAGAGAGAGAGAGAGAGAGAGAGAAATTCAATAATATAGAATGAGCTTTCAGGATATCGAGGCCGGCCGGCCGTTCGCTTCCCGCCGAGGCCACATCAACGGCAAGCAAGATCCCACGCAGGCGGTGGCTGCCGGAATTTTCCAGATCAACACCGCGGTCTCCACCTTCCAGAGGCTTGTCAACACCCTAGGAACCCCCAAAGACACCCCCGAGCTCCGGGAGAAGCTGTGAGATCACGTTCCCCTCTTTCTCCCTCTTATGTGCCTTGACTGTTTTGGTTTGAATTTTTTGTGGTTGTAGTTTGTTTTTTGATTGGATTTGTGTTTTGTATGATGCTTTTGAGATAACAATTGGATCGAGGTTTGCGTTTCTTACGGCGTTATTGACGTTGCAGGCACAAGACAAGGCTGCACATTGGACAATTGGTGAAGGACACGTCAGCGAAGCTTAAACAAGCTAGTGAAATTGATCACCAATCTAATATCAATGTAAGATTTTACCTCAATTGCATGTGCAGAGAAGGTTAATTGTTATGATCTATGGAATTGTTATCATGAGTCTCTCCGGAAATTGTGTTTTTTGTTTCCCAGATTGTTTTGGGGGATGGTTTCGCTGGGATTCGTTTTTGAATGAATGTTTTTGCTGGACATGTTTGGGATAGTTTTAGTTATAATTATATGTTAAATGTATTGGTTGATATGACCCTGAGTTCTCTTACATTGACCAGAATAAAATAAAAGAGGCATTTAAGGTCTTTATTGTGTGTGTTTGCAGGCAAACAAGAAGATAGCAGATGCTAAACTCGCGAAAGATTTTCAGGCCGTGTTGAAAGAATTTCAGAAGGCACAGCGACTTGCGGCAGAGAGGGAAACAGCTTACACCCCATTTGTTCCACAAGCAGCTCCATCCAGGTGACCAGTCAACCATTAGTGGAATCTTACAGTGGAAGACTGTGCTTATTTGTGTGGCTTAATGCTTATGTTGATACGATTTTATATATTGAACTCATTCTTAAAGAAGAATATGTTACTATTGGTGATCAATTTTGCTTCTCTACTGGCTGCCATCGATGCACATAACACTTATTATTTGGGCTTTTCTTTTTGCAGCTATACACCTAATGAATCAGATGCTCATTCTGGTAAGACTCCAGAACAGCGTGCCCTTCTTGTGGAATCCAGAAGGTAAATTTTTGTATATTACATGAAACTAAAATACAATTGATAGTGAAAAGCACATTCTTTTTTTTTTTTTTCCCTTTTTTCTTCTGGTGCTGTGGAGGAATTTACATTATAAATGACAAGACTATGTGGGAATTTGATGAAAATCTGTAAACTTTAACATGAATAATGTATATCAGATTACTTCTTAAATGTAACCTATTTGTCATCGGAAATTATGCTATAATCACGTTGATGCTAAAATGCATCTTTTTTCTTTGTTATTTTCCTCTTCCTATCCCCGACCTCTCTCTCTCTCTCTGTGGCTCTGTGCGAAGAGTTGATGAATCACTGGCAAGGTTCTGCTACAAGTTGTAAAATTTGTTGAAAAACTTTTTTGGTGATTTAGTGTTGATAGAAGGCTGCCCCTTTGAAAATGAGTTAATATACATATTAGTTAAAGAAAATCTGCTAATGCTTTCATCCCCTAAGTAAAAATATGTTGTAAGATTTAATTATTCCGAAATTCTAATCTGTAATTAATTGAAACACTCTGAATTTCAATGATACATATAATGAATGGCCAAGGTACCAAATGGAAGTACTAACTTGTTATAACATGTTTGATTTTAGGGTTGAAGGTATTAGCAAATTCTTTTAGGTTGTGTTTGGAAGGGAGATAGAGACCGAGAGACTAAGACTAAATTAAGTCTTTGTATTGTGTTTGATGTAGAATATGCTGGATTGAGTTATATCTAAGTATCATGTTTGATTTAAGATAAATATGAAGATTGAGGGATGGATTGAAATTTGAAAAGTTTGAGAGTATTTTTTGAAAGAAACGTTATTAAAGTTTCAGTTTCAGTGCCAGAAATTTAATCCCCTCTGTCTCCACTTTCTAAAGGTACTGAATGGACTGAAATTTTGTGACCCAAGATTGGAATTTTAGTTTTAGTCTTTGACCACTAAATACAATACTGAGTTTCAGTCTTCTAGTTTCAGTTCCAGTCTCTAGAAACAAACACTACCATAGGAACTAATATTGAATTCCAATTTTCTCATGGACCAAAATGGTATTTTGACATTTTTAGATTTGACATGATGTGATATTTAGTATCTCGGCTATTGCATTATCTTGCTGCAGGCAGGAGGTCTTGTTTTTAGATAATGAGATTGCCTTCAATGAGGCTATCATTGAAGAAAGAGAGCAAGGCATTCAAGAAATTCAGCAGCAAATTGGTGAAGTAAATGAAATTTTTAAAGATCTTGCTGTGCTTGTGCATGAACAGGGAGCTATGATTGGTAACTTTCACTTCTATTCTAATTGAGTACATCTGTCTTAATCCCAAGTTTTTTATTTGTCCGGAACTTCTCATGTGATCTGATGCCAAGAATTTATATTTTTTTAGATGATATTGGGTCCAACATTGAGCATTCCCATGCAACAACTGCACAAGCAAGATCGCAACTTGCTAAAGCTTCAAAGACTCAAAGATCAAATTCTTCTTTGGTAATATACATTGTGTAATATTTCGTTTAAGATTTCACCTCTCACGTGTAGTTTTAGATGTTGGATTTCCTCAATAAATTTATATGGCCGTGGAGTTCATATTATATAATTTTAGTGATGAAAGATCTTGGCTTTTAGAATTGTCATTATACATGGGCTTTGGTTGCATGGTTGGTTTAGTTTGCATAATGCATTACTTTCTGCTGTCCATAATACGTCCCCCCCCCCCCCCCTCTCTCTCTCTCTCTCTCTCTCTCTCTTTTTCCTTTTTTATTTTCTTTTCCTCCTATAAACCTTCATGTATATGTCTTAGGTAATCTCATACTTTGTTTTGATCTTTCTTTTACAGACATGCTTGCTTTTGGTGATATTTGGAATTGTGCTTCTAATCGTCATCGTTGTTCTGGCTGCTTAGTCAAAGATTATCAGTTCTGTTAACGATCAATGATATAAACTGAGCCATTGAAGTGCAGCTAGGATCTTCCATGCTGATGATCTCTCTGAGGTGATTTTCCCCTGATCTTGTCAATGACTGGGATTTCTCTCGTCTGGTTTCAGTTCATAATTTGACACAAGTACATCGTGATTTTGTCTTTGGGGTTTGTGTTGTTGTCTGTGTTGGTTTTAGTGGTTTTATGGATGCATCACAACGTACTTCTCGTCTATTTTCTCTTTTTGTTTCCTTAATAAAAGAAATATTAATTCTTTTGGGTTTTCCTTTACCTGTAAATGCAGCACCTATTGCTAAAATTTTAGCAATACCTTAATTCAGTGTAACCTTATATATTGAGTCTCTTTTCACAAATTTGGAGCTTAGATTTCTTGTGCTTGGTTTGACTGCTGTATATAAGGAAAATGGATGTATTCCTGAGAGTTTAATTGATAATTGGTGTTTATTTCTCATTAATCTTGATACTTTTTTGCATTATTAACTGTTAAGGCAAGAAAGAAGTCATAGACAATTGCCATTTATACTTTTAGTATTTTGATTTTATTTTTTATTTTTTGGCAACAAAAAGTAACAAAAAAGATAAGTATGGTATGAGGTTTAATCAATAGTTCAGAAAGTGTGACATTCTCGGAACATAAAAACTAAAATGCTCGAATTGCAATTACCTTCGATGTTTGCTATTGTACAAGCGGTTCATAGACGGCTATGAAAATTATGTGAATAGTCTTTGAGTAGTGTTAGGGATTCAATGGCTTAAACGTACAAACCAACTAGGGATAATAAACATCTCATATTATAAAAAGCTAATTTTGGATTCACCAAAGTTTGAACTCTTGACCTTCCAGATCTACAACTCTAATACCATGTCCTGAAACCACTCATCCCAAAAGCATAATCTAATAGGACAATGTAACATTAATAATCATATCTCTAATACTTTCTAAACTTTCATTGTACACATTGTACGCTTAGGTCATTGGCTCCTTATACTTTCTCATAGTCTTTAGTTATTTAGTTTTTTGTTATACCCAACATTAAAACTAACTTTGGATAACCAATAAGAACTAGTTAAATGGATTTAATTTAATGTGTTTTTTAAGCAAGCATTAGAAAAGTATTTAAGCTAATTTGTAAGTTTAGGTGGATTGCTTGACAATTCCTCGTTCTCGTCGTCTTAAAGACTTACAGTATAAACAAGTTTGAGAATTAAACAATTGAAGTCTAGTCCAAATAATAATAATAATAAACGTATATTTTTTGTCTTCTAAAACTATTGAAAATTTTCAAAAATATTTTTTATGTTTTGATTGTTTTAACTTTATCCTTATCGTTTCAAACAGTGGTAATTTTCAATTTGGTTTTTAGATTTCTGCATGTGAATCAAATTAGTTTTTTATTTTCTATCTTCTCTAAATGATAAAGTTGGTCTTTGAAATTAAATTTTGTAATTTTTTGTTAAGTTTTTATTTCAATTATCGTTAATACCATCTTGGTATGTATTGTTAAGTGTTGACTTAACATATGAGACATGAACACCACAAGTTTATGTTTAGAATGGTGTTCTAATTTGGTGATTTAGCTCATTTCAATATAGAAGAAGCAAAAAGCTTGTTCTTGTGAAATTCTACTTGTATCCTACTTATACATAAGCATGCATGTGTCGTATAATAACTTATTTACTTTGAGACCAGCATATAATAGCTTAGTAGTTAGCACAAGGAGTAAGTATTGTTTTGGTCCCTAATGTTTAGGGTCAGAATCGAAACCGTCTTTAACGTAAATTTTTATTTAGAATCGTCCTTAAACGTCCAGTATAGGTTGATTGGATGTGTGAAGTGTTATATGAATCCAGTATAGGTTGCTCCCATTTGGTAGTGTTTCTAGTAGTTAGAAAATGTTGTATCATACTTTCAAAGTCCCTAGTTTTGGAGAATCAATGGTTATTGACAATTTGGCTGTTCCAAGACTTGTATTTTAGAGTAGGAATGTCTTGAATTAATATTTCTGTTTTGAATAAGGCTTGTTCAAACAGTTTTATTATTGAGAAAAGGTTCAACTACATTTTGTGTTTGTTTAACCTTTGCAAGGAAATAAAAATTTGCTGATACCCCTTATCTTTTCTTTCTTTTTCTATATATAATAAGATGATAATTATACTTTGCTAAAGATGTAACACCTAGCTTTCAATAAGTTTATTTTAAAAATTGTTCCCTTGAATTAAACTTTAAACTCACAAATTTCATTTTACAGTGATGTTTATGTTGAGATCTGAAGAAAATGTCTAGGGCAAACTGAATTTCCTATGAATATGGAACAGGTATTTTCAAGTATGTCATGCATCAGAATCCGCTAGGTGGATAGCTTCAAATTCACCATCCAGTGTATTCCCAAAACCATAAACATAAAAGCCGAGTACTATGTTCACATCTCACCTATCTCATAATGAAGAAGAAAATAAAAAAAGATAAGAAGACTCTATAAACAAAACTCTCCTAATTAAATCATAAAAAAATGCTATTTGGACACCAAATATAAAAGTTATGCCAATTAATGTTTACCCTATTTTTCTCGATTGCCTTATTTGATTAGGATTTCTTTAATGAAAGACAATTGGTATTTGATTCTTAAGCCGACTTTGTTACCTTTTATTGAAATAATGTAGAAGCATATTTGGTTCGGAAACAATCCATTATTTATTATTTAACTAAATAGAAATAGGAAATTACCAAACAAGAAAATCATCATATCCATGATACTTAGGGATTTCTAAACAAAAAAATAAAATCAAATTCACAATCTTTAATTTGTAGCTCCTCACTGGAGAAAGAAAAAAAAAAGTCCTTATTATTATTTTTTTTTTTTGGATAAACTTTTAAAAAATGCATCCAATAGATTTAAATAAAAAAGTAAAATATAAAAAGTATAAAAAATACTTCAAAAAGATAGTATTTATTTGAAAAACAAATAAAAAATATACACATTAAATATTTTCATCCTTAAATTTTGATTTTATATTAATTTTTTTATTTTATTTCTAGTGAATGATTGAAAATCTTAATATATATATATATAAACAAGTCTAGAGATCAAATTGTTTTTTTTTATTTTGGCATACTTTCTAAATGATTATGCAAATATTGCTAAAAAAGTTGAATCAAATGCATATTATTTGCCACTCATAAATACAACTATGCTACGTGTAAAAATAATCAACTATTAAATCAATTACTCAGATAATAAAATACATATTGAAATACAAAATATACATTAAAAATTAATTAAATAATACATATATTTATACATAAATACATAATAACTAATTTTTAATGTATAAATAATATTTTTGTAAATATTTTTTTAGCCATCCTCTTAGGGAAGCTGCGATGGTAGATGCTGACCTAATAACGGTTACCATGCTACAGTTACAATTTGGGCCTTCTCTGCTAACAGCAACAGGCACTTGTGGATCATTCCCCACTTTTGATAAGGGTTCTGAATCTGATATTATGTCAAAACTAAAACCCCATTGTGAGCTTTATCCAAGTTTCTCCATATCCAATGAGTCCACTTGGTAGCACCATTCTGCTTGCTTCTCTGATTTGACCATCTTGCCTTGTCCATAGATGATCAAACCTTCGGCTATGTCTTTTCCTGTTAGGATTTGGATCCTCTAAAGTTTGAATTTCACTTTAGAGAGTAAAGTGTGATTTTCTACCTTTGAATAATTTCTCTTTCATATTTATTTTTAGCCCCACCTATGAAATCAATAGTGAGAGATCACACTTTACTCTCTAAAGTGAAATTCAAACTTTAGAGGATCCAAATTATTCCTATTAAATGTTACTTCAAAATAAGTACACAATATATTTGAAAGAAAAATAGAAAACAAGCGGGGCTAGCCCATCCACGAAAGTACAAGAGGAAGAACTTAACAAAAGACTAAAACACAACACAGATGCATGGTACTCATGTCATGCTTGCCCTTATTTACTTACTTTTATTCTTTTTAATTTTTTTTTGAACATCCGTAATTGAATAATTATGCACCTCCTTGACTTTGACTAATATTCAACCTGCTTATTATGCCTCTTAACAACCTATTTTACATGTCAAGTGTGTTAGCAATCTTATTTATGAATATGAACAGAAAACTACCCCCATCTTTGGTGTGATTACAACTTCCATTCAGCTGCATTTGCGTGACAGGTATAGCCTTTTCCTCAAGTGAATTCATCCTCCTGACCTATCATAAATGTAATATTTGCTACATCACAATAAGACTCAAATGAAGTAAATAAAATAAAGTACATAAAAAATCCACATCATTTTGTTTTTCGGCAAAAAATATTACGGCAATGCCAATGAGATCCCATTTGACTTACGAAATGTGATTCTCTTGAACGGCCACATGTCTACCTTGGATCATGGCACTGGACACTAGATATTCAGCCTTCTTAGTCTGTAACACAAATAGCTATCAAGGATGATAACCATGAAATTATAATCAAATGAATCGATAATACTTTTATTATTGCTTCAGTACCATATTACTGCTATTTCTGTAACTATAATTATATATCTCAACATTGCATATCGACCAGGAATCAGAGACTATCTAAACCCAATGATATAGATTTGGCCCAGTTAGAATGAGAGAAGGTCAACAAATTTGGTAATCCATCAGTTAAGGCGCTATTGTGCAAATGCAAAAGCTAGTAAGTTGGCCAATGGCTTATGTATGTCATGCACAAACAAAAATCAAATGCTGTAGTTAGATATGTGATATTTCATTCTTGCAAAATATTTCTTCTGTACCAAAATGAAACTCAGATGGTAGTTGAAATGTTAGTCAAAGAATACATATTACATTTGTTAGCAAATGGGGCAATTAGATGTATCAGTACAATAATGATAAATAACCACAAAATAAAATGGATCTAGAAGAGAGATACAGCTATTGGGAAACACAGACGTAATTATCATTGTACTATTTTAAATGGGTTACACCAAATAGCAGTTAGCAGGCAAGTTTATTAAACTGGCATTAATATTCGGGATGTCAACTACAAGTAGAATTCTGTCAAAACACATACCGGCTGGATATCATAGAAATCTTTTGTACAGCCTCCTAACTTTCTTGTGTTGTGCCCGTATTCAGATCAAATCGACAGATCCTGATGAATTTATCATCCGGAAAAATACCCTTTGTCATCATTTCGCGATATAGGTTATGTGCCTGATCTGTCAATCCATGCATACGATACCAAGCAATCAGCACAGTATAAGTTACAACATCGGGTTTAACTGCATCTTTGTTCATTTTATCAAACAGCCAGGAGGCCAAATCTATTCGGTTTGACTTGCAACATCCATCAATCAAACACGTATATGTAATTACATTTGGCCAACAGCCCTCCCTCGACATTTCCTCAAATATTGCCCAGGCCTTTTTCAGTTCTCCAGCATCAGAAAAGCCAGCTATTAAAGATGTATATGTAATCACATCCAGACATAAACCTCTTTCTTTCATTTCATTAAAAATGGCATAAGCTCCATCCATTTTACCACTACGGCAAAATATGTTAATAAGAATCGTGTATGTGATGTTGTTGAAAGCGATCCCTACCTTTACCATTCTTGTGAATAACATCACAGACTTTCTAAAATTCAACTGTTTGAAAAAGCCTGATATAAGAGTACTATAATTAACAACTCCGGGAACTGTATTCCTTTTGAGCATTCTTGGCAAGAGCTCCAATGCCCTTTCTGGATAACTTTCTTTGCAAAGCCTGTACATTATTGCATTATATGAATGTGAGTTCAGGGTAACACCATGATCTGATAATTCCTCCAACAGTTTTAATGCTTCTTCCAAGCGTCCATCCCTGCAATATCCATTAAGAACATAATTGCAAGCGATGGTATCCGGCGAGATACCATCTCGAAGCATGATATTAAAAACTTCAAATGCCTTATCATAGTGTCCCAGTTTGTAGAATCCTCTAATTAGAAAGCGGAAACCAAAAGTAGTATGAACCAAATTATTTATAATCATCTCCTGCAAAAGCTTGGTGGCTGAATTCTTATCACCATCCATACAAAATCCATCTATTAAAGTTTCATACACAGTTTGATCATATTCACAACCAGAAGCACCAATTCGATTGAAAACATCTATTGCACATTCCATCAGCCCACGCTTGCAAAGACCATGAATGAGGGAAGTGTAGATAACAACAGATGGTTTTATTTGGTAGCGTTCCATTTCCTCCATCAAGTCGAGACTTTTCTCAACATCGCCTTCCTTGCAGAGTGCATCAATTAAAATGCTGTAGCTATAAGCATCAGGCACTACTCTAGAGATCTTCATTTTTTCTAGAACCTCAAAAGCTTTCTGAACTGCACCTCTTATACAGAAACCACGAATTATAGCATTAAAACAATGGCTATTGAGAGGCTTGTTTCTATACGACAAATTGCAAATTAACTTGAAGGCAACATCAAGAGAACCAACTTTACAAAGTCCATGAATATAAGATCTATATGTCACAACAGTTGGCCTTTGCCCACTACTATATATTTTTCCTAAAATCTCGGTAGCCCGTCTAATATTTACATCCCATCCAGGACCACCTCTACAATAAAAGTTCATCATAATTGTATAGGTGTAGATATTTGGTGATGGACCAGAGTCTTTCAATTCTTCAAAAAATGGCCTTACAAAATCCACTCTATTTGCTTCAACCAAGCATTTCAGTAAGAAATTGCAAGACATTATATCACTTTGAAGCCCAACATGCTTAGCATTCACAAACACATTGAAAGCATTTTCAAGCATAGAATTTGATGCAAATACTTTCATGAGCACATCAAACACGATAGCTGATCTTTCCAAATGGTGGGGTGAATCTAGCAAAGCCGAAAACAATTCAAATGTGTCGTACTCAGACTCATTGCAGAACTCAACAATATCCCTAAGCAAAGTAAACACCTCCAAACGCATCCCAGCCAGAGCAAATATGTGAATGATAATCCTAAAACAGTTGATTGAATGAGAAAACCCATGGCTCTCAACCCAACTCCCAAACCTTTTTTCCCTCGCAACCCTAAAATTCAAGGACTTAAACACCTTACCCACTAAAGGAAACAATTCGCTCCCTGTTGTGGGAACACGGGGAACTGAACGGGTTACCCCAAAATCCACCACAGCATTGGGCTCAAATTTTGGACTTTCATCAAACACTTGGTCTTCCAACATCAATGCCCCGGATGCAGAATTATACAACCTCGATAAACATCGCTGTCCGGGGTGCAGTTTGCTTCGGAGAAAAATACATCCTTTTAAACATGTTAACGACATCAACATACACCCATCAGAACCCAACTCTCGCCATCAAGGAAATACAGAACAGCCCGGAACAAGAAAATAAAATAATAACAAGCACAGACTAATGGAGATATGAATTCGAACGAACCTTGAAGGGTTCACGTCGAGGTATCGGAGTAGAATCAGGGGAAATGAAAGAAGAACTCTCCAACCATGTGGGCACAAGGGTTTATCGACGGAGTTGTGAAGTTGAAGCGTATAAGTGAGAGCATGTATGTTGTAGAAGTGATTGCTGAGAACGGAGATTTTAACACGAAGGCTTTTGTGGCCACAGTTGGAGAAGAAGAAGCGTGTGACAGTATTGTGGAGTTGGAACTGCTCTAACAAAACTCATAGTCATGTTCAAACTTCAAACCACAAGCAGTTAAACAGTGAAACATATTGGTGGCAAAACAACATTCAACATAATAACATAGACATTAAATCTCCAACATACAAATTAAAATAAAACGAAAAAGAAAAGTTTCCAACAAAACAACATAACAAATCTTGGTCAACGATCATAGCTTTGTTTAAAATGGGCGTATTCCATATCCCATGCTCACTCATACAGGGCACAAAGAGTAAAGAAACTACAAAACAAGGCACTCACTCCTAATTCAATCATTCAGACCAACTTTACCCTCATTCTTACATGCATAAACTAAAAACGGCATGTGGAGCCCTTTCGTTCAATTTACATTTCACCTAAACTCTCGAATATCAAGCAACACATTCAGGTAAAAAGTGCTGCTTGCTTCGGAAAATGACCTTATATATGCATGGTTGTTGATGGGATTAGCAAACTCAATCGTCATCAATAATTAAAAGCATAGTTATCAAAACCGAACTGGGAATCGACCCGATCACACAACCGGGTCAACCAGTGAAATATTGGTTGAACTGGTTGACCCGGTCACAACTAAATATAAATATAAAATTACAAAAAAAAGAAGCTTAAAATTAAAAATTCAAAAGCATGCCTTCACAAACACATTAATAACAATCAAGTATAAAAATTCTGAGGAAAAAAACAGAAATATAAATCAATAAATTAATGATTAACAAACTCAAAAAAACTAAATTCAACTAATTATACCAAATCAATACTGCCTATGTAAGAATCAAATCTATTCTTAAGGCAACAAATTCAGCTCATTGATAATTTTCAACAACAAAAAATTTAACTCCAAAGATGATTTACAGCCAAAAAAATTGGCTAAGTGATCATTTGAGCAAGTCAGCAACAAATTCAACTCTGATGATTTTCATCAACAACAAAAAATATTAGCTCTTTCAGCAACAAATTCAACAAATCCTAGTTCAGTCACGATTTACAGCAACTTTTAGATCAGCAACAAGGCAAATTAATTGATTAGCAATTCAGCGACATGGAAAAATACAGGGAGACGGGGAAATATGGAAAAGAAAGAACAGGGTAAGCGATGATGCAGGGACTCACCAACGTTCCACGGTCCACGGTCCACGGCGCATTGGCGATGGCGAGGATCCGAAGGCGACGAAGCAAGCGACAACCCCACGAGTTGCTTCTGCCGCCGGCGAAGAGGAGCCCAGGGAAGGCGGCGAGACGTTGAGACGCCGGCGACGAGACAGACGAACGACGAGATACCAGCAGTGAGACTGAGAGGCAGAATCGAGCAGAGACAACAACGGGCGCTGCAGTGCAGGCAGCAACAACCACGGACGACGAGCAGCAACAAACACGCACAGCTCGAGCACTCACTGGCGGAGGGAGCCGCGGCGAGACGCGAGCAGCCCGCAGCGAGCGTGCGGTGGTGACGGTGAACAGAGAGAGAGAGAGAGAGAGAGAGAGAGAGAGAGAGAGAGAGAGATGGGGCTGGGGTGGGTAGCTTCAGAGCTAGGGTGGTGTGGCGCTTGTGAGAGTGAGAGAGAATTAGAGTGGGGGTGAGGGTAGGTAACTTCAGAACTAGGGTTTTTCTTTTCTTTTCTGTTTTTTTCAACAATAAACTATTATTTGTACAAACTACAAAAAAAAAATTAAGACAAATTCTAGGTATAGATGGAGTAACAAATCTACATGTATAGATTATTGCTGACACATCTTTGGATAGACAAGTATTTTTGAGAAGAGATGCAGGTTGTATGTCATTTTCAACCGAACACGTGTTTGGTAAAAAAATTTGCATGAGATATATAATTATCAGCTCTAATTACTGATTTCGTTTAAGTTAAAAAGTCTTTTTTTTTTACTGGCTGTTTTGTGTTTTTAAATTTTTGAAAGTATATAAAAACTAAGTTGTTATAAAAATAATAACCTTATATGCCAAGAAAACAAAAAAATAAGGATCCCAAAATACGAGAACAATTTAAAAAAATTCAAAACGGATGGATATTTGGTGAGCTGTGCCAAAAAATTAATTGTTAAAAGCTCTTTCAACACAAACTAATATTAAATTATTAATAATAACAATAATTATTGTACTGATATTAATAATAAGAGTATATGATAAATTTATTATTATTAAAAAAATTTAACTATTTTTATTTAATTATTATAAAATAAATACATTAAAAATTTAATTTTTTTATATTTTTAATAAAAAAATTTATTTTGTAATATTAATATGTGTTCTAAAGAGACATAATAAATAAATCTATAATTTAATTTTATTATAAATTATAATATTTACACTAGTACACGTAATAGTAATAATCAAAATAATAACAATAATAAAACTAACTACAATAAAAAAAATAAAACTTAATCATGTTAATAACATTTCATTAAAAAAATCTTATTATCTAAAAGTAATATTAAAATCATAAACAGTAAAAAATTATAGCTAACATAATATTAAAGAACATTGAGAGTATTAAAAAAATATTTAAATATATTCAAATATTTAAAATAAAATAATAAAAAATTTAAATAATTATTTAAATTAATATTTTTTTAATAATTTTTTATTTAATAATTATTTTAAATAATATAATCTAAACAAAATTTAATTTATTATAATCTATTTTCATATAAAAATTACTAAATATAAATCATGTCAATACCAAACTTACTTTTAATAAAAATTAAATTTACAAAATTAATTTTATGTAAATTCTATTTAACAAACCTCAATCCAAACAAAAATTTAATGGTAGATGAGAAGAATTTTTATTAGATCAATTACAAATGTAATCATGTTAAATGTTTTGATAGCCGAACTTCCACATGCAAAGATTATTCTTTGATACCTTTAACAAATATCTCAACATGATTTATTACATCCTTTCCTTAAACATGGGTAAATACAATCGAAGACAAAATAATATACATTCTATATGCATTTCTTTTTTGGAAACATACCTTCTATATTCACATATGTCTATTAGATAAAAGGAGGGGGAGCGTATAGAATATACAATAATTATTACTGCTATTAATATTAGTTTATGTTAAAAGAACTTTTAACAGTTGATTTTTTTGGCACAACTCATCAAATATCCATCTTTTTTGAATTTTTTTTAAGTTGCTTGCATCATATTTTGGGATCCTTATTTTTTTATTTTTTTGGCATATGAGGTTATCATTTTTACAACAACTTAGTTTTTACATATTTTCAAAAATTCAAAAAACAAAATAGGCCCATAAAACAAAGACTTTTAACTTAAACGTAAACAGTGATTAGAGCTAATAATTATGTATTTTATGCGAATTTTCCTACCAAACACGTGATCTGTTCAGTTGAAAAGGACCTACAACAACCTGTACTAAAGACAGAATTTGTCTCTTTTTAGAGACACTTGTCCGTCAAAAAATATGCCAACAGTAATTTATACATATGGATTTGTCCCTTCATTTATACCGTAAAATTTGTCAAATTTTAAACGTTGACAATATAACTATGAAATAATAAAATTAAAATTGTACCCATAAAATACTAACGTTATACATAAACTTATTTAAATTCTAAAAATTTATTTAAAAATTTGAAATTATTCTTTAACATCAATTTATTAATCTATTGTCTTTTTTTAATAACTACTATTAATCGTTCTCATTTTTATTATTGTTGTCAATTTCAACTACCTATACCATAGCTTCTTCTAACCCTAAACACTGTAGTCTAACACCACTTTAACATCACTACTTTTTCAATTCTACAATTCTATCTTTTCACTATCATTAACCCCTTTTTCCTCTTCATATTCAACGGTAGTCGCATAATTCCACCATCATCAGCAAGTACCTGCACAGACTTTAACACCCTCTACCAACTCATCTTATGTTTCTATTCTTCAATCATAGCACATAAAAAAAATAAAATCCTAAATCCACCGCAACCGAAACAATTTTAGAAAAAGAAAAAGCTTCACCAATAATTTCAAAGTCAAGGTAGGTTCAATTCTTCATTGTCTTTGTGTGGCGTTAAGGTAAGTTCAATTTCTCATTGGAGTCATGTCTCTTCCAAGGTGGTTTAACTCCTCTCTCCTATTATACTGTCTAGATGGGTTCATTCATCTTTTGTCAGACGCCGCAAAAGTGAATTGGAGTTGGTTGCGGTATTGATTTAGCGATAATAAATTGGTGTTGGAGAGAGATTTTTGTTGTATAAAACTAAATTTTCATGGGTACAACCTCAATTTTATTATTTCGTATGTATATCAGTATTTGAAACTTTTGTAAGTACAAATGATATTTTATTCTTTTTTTTTCTATTAAAAATGTCAAACCACGTGGTTTAGGGCAGGATTTTGTTAAAAAAAAAAAATCTGAATCCGGGATTTTGAGTCCATTCACTGGTTTTTGCAAAACTTAGCTTAATCAAATCGATTTTTACTGGTTTTATTTTTTGTTTGGTCCAATGCACTACCTAGACCGGCCTAGATGTTGGGTCATCAAGTTTTCGGTCCAACTGTCTAAATTGTTCGTTTTTTTTAACTATAATTAAAAGTTTCTGACCAAAAAAAAAAAACTATCATTAAAAGTTGTAATAATGATTACATTACATCCTATATCAAATTATTATTATGAATATAGTATATGATAAGCTTCAATTGATGTTCGCCATTTCTAGTTTCGGTACACTAAAGAAAATAAAATTATAAGATTTATTAACATCGTATGAAAAAAAATTTAACTACCAACAACATTTAGAAACTAAAAGTTTCACATTAATAGCAACATAATAACAACACAAGGTGCAATAATAGTTTCAGGAGAAAAGGAAGATGAACTTGGAAGTGTTTGCCGAGAGAACAGGTTTAGCAACGCGAGGGAGGCTGGAGATTTTCAGTGACTACCACGGGAGAGGTTCAATGACGGCAACGAGAGACCTTCTGTGACAGGAGACCTCCAATTACAGTGACGCACAAGAACGACTAAAAGTTTAGACTTCAACGACAGAGGATGGTGGCAGTGTGGTTGAAGTCAACAACGACGTAGTTGGTATCGGCGACGGAGAGGGAGGAGGGCCAGAGTGTGGTTGGAGAGAGGAAAGGTATAGATGATGAACCTGAGAGAGAAAAAGAGAGTTTGTTCAAAATTAGGGTTCTTTTACATCTTTTATATATAGACGAATTTTAATATGACTATACTATGGTGATTGGTGACTATATAAGTGTTGTTAAAATTAAAATTATATTTTTTTGTATGTTTTGGTAACATTTTTTTTTAAGTGTTACTTTAAGAAATGTTTAACAATAAAAAAATATTATTTAATTTCAGTCACTTTTTAAAACATTATATAATTATAGTAATCACCATAACATAATCATACTAGAATGATCCATATATATATAAGAGGATTATATAAGTAGTTTCAATTTAGCGGATATTTGCGGGTCCCCATAAAATTAGTACCTCAATTCTCATATCCGTTTCTGTTTATTTGCAGGGGGAATCCTTGTCCTGTGAGAATTTTGTGGATCTCTATTTTTCTTTTTGTCACGGGTAAACCTTGTGGGTACCCAGAAGTTCGGATTTTTTTTCCATGCCTAAGTGCATATGTGTATGCACAAAAAATTAGTTATAAAGGAACCTGTTTATTGAAAATGCCTTAATTGATATGTATACAAAATGTGAGGTTAGAGAGAAAGCAGTTAATGTGTTTAATCACCTGCATAAGAAGGATATAGTTACTTGGAATACAACCATTAATAACTTCGCCTTGCATGAAAATGCTGTAAGAACCCGGTTTTTACGGAAAAAGTGATTTTCGGATATTTTACAACTGAAATTCGCAAAAATTCAAGAATCACAGTTTATAATATCTAGTCATTTTTTTATAATATGTAATGCATAATATTTTGTCATTTTTTTAACGGTGGTGAAGGCATAAGAGTTGTCCTCTTAACAATGCGTATTGGTAAGTACACGAGTATTCTTCAAGAAAGATAATGAGTGTTTCCTAATCAGCAGGACAATGTCTCTAATTTTTTTTTTATCCAAAGGAACTCAACACAATACAGTAGAATAAAAAAAGAACAAACAGACAAAAAAAACATGTAAATCAATGAAGAGAAAACTGTTCTTAATGTTATTTTCGGCATTGCCATCAATAACAAAAGGATCCAAACTATTTTATTCTCTGTAGCTGATTACAAATTTATGAAACACCTCCTCTGCCCCCCTTTAACTTGTGCTAGTTAATAACATTAATACAATTGATTGGCACAGTTGACATGACGAAATTTTCTATATTGAAGAACCAACATTATGCACCGGCTAAGCAGGTTATAGAATTTCAAAGATTAAATACAAAACTGGTATCTGCTTCCTTCATGATATGGTGATGTTCACTACTTCCAGTTTAAATAAAAAATTCTGAATTATGTTTTAATAAATACAAAAAATAAATATATTATCTCTAAAATCATGCATTAAAAAAGCATCTAAAACTATAATAAATCAAATTTAACCAAAATCCAAACTTGTTCTATTTGAGTTGTTGGAAAGAAAAGAACCATTTGCCCTTGATTTATTTAATTTGAACTACAATGATCCTTATTAAAGAAGAAATTCAAAAGATAAATGAGATTGAGTAATGACTTCAAAATTGATAGAGTAACGGATTTAAGGATTTTAATACAAGAGAACAAAAGTGACAAAATTTGGAGAGGATGTGGCAAAATTATGGAGAGAATCCGTTGAAATTTGAAGAGATTAAAACAACAAGATTATGAAAAATGTTTATAAACTTTTTGTAATGAATGTTAAGAAAACAAGGATTTACGATCTTTTGTTTTTATTAACGTTAAGAAGGCTTTTCGAAGGAGTAGCAGATGGGTTGGTTTTGGTTATCGTCTAATGAATAAATCACCATTTGTATCTATGAAAGATGAAAATGCTCATATATATATCCACACTAAATTAAAACTAAACTTGTACTTATAGAAGATGTTCTCTGTGTGACAAAAGTATCCTATTTTTAGAGAGTTGGAGTGTAGGGTACTTTTATCACACAGAGAATATCTTACGTGGTACAAGTTTAATTTCGATCTAGTGTGAGTACATATATCAGTATTTTCATCTTTTATGGATACAAATGGTCATTTATTCATCGTCTAATTTAGTTTCACTTGGTAAAAAAAAAAGTTTGGTCACCCAATATTTCTAATTTTTTATTTTTTTTTTCTATTTTCTACTTATGTTGAGCCTTGCAAATACTTGTATTTTGTGGGAGTTTTGGATTAAAATAACAAAAAAAAAACCTTAATTGTGTATTATTAGTGTACACCAAGTGGTTGTGATTTGTGAACCTAACATTTCTGTTTACCATCTATATTGTGCGCATCTAAACTAACTTTGGATATGGTTTTAACAGTTCATAACAAAAGTAAGTTAAAGGGAAAATATGGTTTTTCTCCTATTTTTACTTTTATCAATAATACATGTCAAGAATAAATATATCATCCTATTAACCCTTCGTTGAGGCTAGGACATCTTGAAACACTAATCAGAAAACATAAATTCAGTTGTCTTCCTAGTTTTCCATTATTCATCCTCTTCTATTGGAAAGATATCTTAATTGAAGCTTTCCTTTCCATATTTTAACCTTAACGTTTGATGATCTAGCCATGGAGAGACGAGAGGTAAGTTCCTAAATCTACACAGCATAAAAAAAAGAAAAAAAAAACTTTTTTTAATATATTATTTGCACAATTGTTTCGAGTTGCTAACAAAAATCAAAACGCACGAGATTCGAGAAAAAGGAAGACAATTTTTACATTAATTATATCAATCTCGCTAGTACACTCCCTCCAAAATTAGATTGCAGAAATTGGATAAAATCCGATCCAATAAATGCTTCCAGCCTATTAATTTTGTTGCTAGCTTGGATCATATTGATAATGTGTGTGTTGGTTGATCATATAATTTATTGTTGTTGAATATCCCTAATTTGAAACCCTAGAACGTGTATTAGTTAATGTGTGTTGGTTGATGATTGGGGGTGTTAACCAATACACGTTCAGGGCATCATAAAACAGAGTTTCTTGGATTGAAAGAATAAAATGAATTGATTTTGAATTATGTTGTTGCAGAAGAAAGCAGTAAAGGCAACGGTGCCGAAGTTTGGAGCGTGGGAGAAGAAGGCAGGAGGAGCGCCTACAGATTATTCAATGGTGTTTGGTCAAGTTCGTGAAAAGAAGAAGAATCAAAAGACAGATTTGAGTGAAGTGAGGCGTTTAAGCCTTGGGAATGAAACAAATCATCACTTCCATCCCTATCGTGCACGTGCTCTTCTTGCTAGTGAAGAACCTCCTCTTCCTCCTCCTCCTGCTGTAAGTACTCTCTCACAATAATCCTCTTTAATTTTCTGTAAGTACTTCACCTACCTTTGGTCCATACCCCCTAATCAAAACACACATGGATCATTGTTAGGTAAAGTCTTTGATTTTCTAATGAAGCTATGGGTTAATCGTTGCACGTGAGATACATGCACCCACAAACTAAAAGTAAACAGAAACTCAATTTTTAGTATTTTTTTCTCCACCCAAATACTAAATTGTCTTTAATAAATAAATTTTATTAATTTATATATATAAATTCTGAAAAATACGAATACAAACGGTATTAATTTATGTGTGTAAAATTCTAATAAATATATGTATAAATTATATATTTATTGTATGTAAAACATTTGTAAATATTTGTGTAAATTATTATCGACTAAATACCGACTAAAAATGATAATATTTACTGGTCATGTAATATTGTTCATATAAAAAAATAATTATAATATTTTCAAAGTACATAAAAATATTATATGTATTTATTTCGATAAATATTTCATTTTAGTTTCGTACCACAATGCTAGTAATATAGGTTAGGAGCCAATGAGTAATAACTCAAATGGCATAGTTTCTCCATATTCAATTAAGAAGTTGCAGATTCGAGTTTCTTATCTTTGGTGTATATATATATATATATATATATATATATATATATATATATATAGGTTAGGAGATACAAGCTTCTTTTCAAAGTCCTACCTTAGCTATTAACATGCAAGAGCAGCCTAAGATTTCTTTATGTCTTTAAACTTTATAAAATTCTTTAATTTTTGCTAGAGTTATAATGCAATATATATTGTAAAACTTCTTTTTTATCTTTTGTATACAATTTTTTTTTCAAGAATTTAAAGTTTATGGTTGAAAACCACTCAGATGAAGACGCTTAAAAAAATTTTTTTAAAGATGTTTTTTAGTAATTAAAATTTAATACATATAATCGATTAAATCGTGTTATTTTTATCAAAATTAGGCTAGACAAATTGATTTGACTGAAAAAATAGTGAATTAAATATTGAACTGGTCTAAATTAATATTATTTTTTATAAAAAATAACTACAATACCCTTATTATAAAAAATGACTAAAATACTCTTATATATATATATATATATATATATATATATATATATATATATATATATATATATATATATATATTGCAGAATTTTTTTCTTTAGAATCATTATATACAAATAGAACTTATAATCATTTATTAATTTAGAAGCGATGCACTCCTTGCTGTATGGCTAAATGATGTTTGTGATTTGTTTTTTTCGCAAGATATGTTACAAGACGTATCTATTTGTTATTGGATTTGAACATATTTATAATTTTCTAAATTCATATAATATGCAACCAAACGAAAAAATAAATTGATTCAAGCTTAATTTTAATCTTTCTATTACGTATACCTCTTTAATTTATATATGCTTGTCCTAATATTAAAATATAATTTCATATTTGCATTAGTTGTTCAATACATATTTAGCATCACTTGTTCAAGGCATCGGTATTAATTATACCATTTAATTTAGCAAATAAGTGTATAATTTGAGTAGTGTAATGTTAGAGAAACTAATAAAATAGTATATAAATAAAAGTTGAACATATTAAAATTTTAAATAAGGTAAAATGTTGTTTTAGTCCATAGTATTTTGGTTCAATTTTAATTTCGTTCCTAAAAATTGAAATGTTCTATTTTTGTTGGAAGTGTCTTATTTCGTCTCATTTTAAAAGTTTGATCAAAATCAAAATTCTTTCTTCCAAAAATATTCTGATCATTTTCTCCACTCTCATCTTCTACATTATTGGGGCAACACGCCTAGTTATAGTTGTGCTTCTAGTAATTTGGTAATGAAAGTAATAAAAAAATAACAGGAAGAGAAAAATAACAATAAAAGACAAGTAAAACAAAATAAAAAGTTTGTGACAGAATATGTCATTTCAAATATTAGAAACGAGTTTAAGATTTAGGCCAAATTTTGGGATTTAAAATAATGCTTGACCACCTTTATAGTATAGCATTTATGATAATAAAAATTTAAATAATATCACATATTAAGAAAAGAAACTTGAATATTTAGTTTAGTATTTTTTTTTTTTTTGTCAAGTTACATTAGATAAGACTCAAACCCAAGATTTTTAGATGGAGAGGAAGATATATGCCATGTCATTTGAACTATGATTTATTGGCTAATTTAGTATATTATTAAATGTATACAAAAATTCTAACAAACTATACAATAATATTTAGAGTTCAAATATTAGTTTTGAGATTTTTTTTAAAAAAAGTTATAGAGTAACAATTTTTTTTTTATATTTTAAGTTAAATTGTTACAATAAAAAATTATGAGTAAATTATCGTTTTTGTCCCCAACATTTAATTCAAGTATTAAAGTTGCGCTTAACATTTAAAACGTCATATTTAAGTTCCTAACATTTTAGAATTGTTACAATATTAACTTACCATTAACTTTGTTAACAATTATGTAATAGAGATACATATGTGGATATTATTATGACAAACTAATCTCATATTATACCATTAGTAAAAAATTAAATAAATAAATGAAAGAAAAATAATACTAGTAATACAAAATTCTAATTACATTTCATTCTTTCATATGCTAGTATAATTTTTCTTTTCTTTATTTAAATTTTTATTTTTATTAACAGTAATATGAAATTAGTCTTTCACAGTGGATTGTAACATCCACGAATGGATCTTGATTATAGAATAATTAAAAAAAATTGACGATAAAATAATATTATAATAAATTTAAAATATTATAAATTTAAATAAGACATTTAAAAAATTAGGCACAATTTCAAAACTTGTCCAAATATTAAGAACAAAAAAATATTTTACTCAATAAATTATTTATAATTTTTTCTAAATGAAAGCTACTCAACGATCTTTTCCTTCATTAACTATTATATTTCAATGAAAGTTAATAAGATTTGTTTCTCATAAAAATATTAGAATTCTGTTTCTAATTCTTTCATTTTTTATTTTTCTTTTAATTTTTTTTCCAGAATTTACAGAGGAGAAAAAGTGGTGTGAATAACTATTTCAGTTGCTGCTCATCAAGTCCTGATATTGTACGTGCTTGAAGTCAATCCTTGATTATACAATATCTCGAAATTAAATCTATGGATTATATAAAATGGACTAATGAAGGGACAAATCCAATGCCAAATCCTACAATGAGAAGGGGTTGTGCTTGCAATACCATGGGCTAGCAAATTCAATGGTGGACCCTTGGACTATAACCTTTTTTTTTTTAGTTTAGCTAAACTTTTATAATACGGTTAAAATTATTTTTAACCACATTTTTTTGAAGTTTAGGTAAACTGAAAAAAAATATTATATTGCACTACCTAGAAGAAAGTATGAATACACTTTCTATCCACCATTGAATATGCTTAAAAGGATGGTCTAAAACTCAACTCTTGCATTGTGTATACATTGTATACTATGTTGTTCAAGCCTGGTGGTTTTTGTTTGTTATCTATTTATAGCATATTAAATATTTAAATTTACAAATACAGTTAATAAAGTCAATTATTGTGGAAATGCATACTCTAAACAGGTTCTAGAGATTTGTTGTGAGTAGGTTTTGAACCAATATTTTAAAGCCTTAAAATCTTGGAACTAAAAGTTTCTTGCTGCTGCCACTACCAAGAATCCAAGACTATTATTCGGATTTTGGACGCTAATAATTATATATATATATATATATATATATATATATATATATATATATATATATATATATATATATATATATATATATATATTATTTAGAGTAATGTCCTTTTCGGCTTCTGAACATTTGCTTGATAGATTTTGCACCCTCTAACAAATATAAAAACTTAAATCGGTTTCTATTTATTTTAATATATGTACATTTCAGTCCTGCAACCGGTTTTGAATAGGTCACTTATTGATGTGTAAGTAATTTGTCCCTACAATAATGAAGAAGATGGTCAAGCAAGTGACTGATACGTCAGCAAGTGACCTGCTCAAAACCGGTTACAGGAACTGGAATGTACATATATTAAAGTAGATAAGGACCGATTTAGATTTTTATATTTGTTAAGGGGTACGAAGTCCATCGAACAAATAGTCAAGACCAGAAAGAACATTTACTCTATTATTTAAAAGTTTCAGTTAAATTATTATTTAAATATTTATTTAGTTAAATTTAAAGCAACAAATTAAAGGAGTAATTCATCAGTTGGCCCACTAATCGAGTGACCATTGTCTTGACCGGATGATTAAATCAATTTGATTTGATCGATAATTATAATTAGACAGTAACATATTACTTACAATGAATGATTCTCAAAAACATTATTTTTATTATTAACAAAATTACTGATATGGGAATGTACATTGTGAGAGAATGAGTTGTACAATCTTAATGGCAATATGACCTAATAGTATATACCACAAATTAAAAAAAAATAAAGAAAAATATGTGAAAATATGCTATATTATGTGTCCAATTCGACCACATACTTGACATTGAAGTTATGGATGTTAATAGTAGAATTTGCTATCTCTTAAAAAACTGCCTTCATCTCTCCCTCTTTCTCTCATAAAATTTTCTCTTATAGCACATTAGGCATAGAGAAAAATGAGCTTTTGAGAAAGATTAGCTTGAATGACTATATTTTTTTATTTTCTAAATTTATTCATCAGCATATAATTATGTAATAAAATCAGAGTTAGATGTAAAAAAATCTAAGCAAAAAATTGGAGTCCTCTAACAATATTTTACTGATCTCAATAACATATCCTATTTCTCTGAGAAAAAAAGAATGAAGTATTAATTGAAGAGTCTAACTTTAATGTCTAAGGATATCTGTATACTGCTGCTATTTTTAAGAGATAATTTCTATTTTTATCTCTTGTTTTTTGAATAACTCTAATAATTCTTTAACTTTTTTTTTGAACTACTATGCTTTCTATTTTATTACTATAGGTATCTTTTTTATTTTTCTCCTTGATGACAAAAAAGAAAAAAATTAAAGATTAAACTAGTTTTATTTTTTCTAATTTTATGCTTTATAAATTTATGCATGAACTTGGTTTTTAGCTTTAGTTATTTTTCATATTGCTAATTTTTTATTGCTTTGATACCTACTTAGTTTGTTTGTTGATGATAATATATTATCTCTCATCTGGTACTAGCATATGGATGCTGATTTGATTTCATTTTTTCTCTGATTTTCATCTGGTACTATTATCTCATCTAATTTTCACAAGCACCATGATTTGTCTAGTATATTTCTATGTTCTATGAATACTATTTTGGTATCATCTTTTGTTTTTTTTGTTTTTTTTTGATTGGCTAGATGCTCATAAATAGCGGAAGCTTGTAGAAAATTCAATGAAGTTACTCTTTATTCTCTTTTTAAATTCGGTTTAATCATGTTTGTCATTCAAAAATAGATTGTTAAATTAAGATGTGGATTACACTTGTGATAACAAAAATAATTGATAATTTTCTATTTGAACTAATTTGTTATAATGAACATTGTATTAAAAAAAAAATTCAAGGAACAAATAAGTTTGAATAGTAAAAAACAGCAATAACGGGAATAATATCATTAAGAGTTTGGCTAAGAAGACAATAAAGTATTTATATAATATGTACAATAGATTGTTTATTTGACCCAATATATATTAATAATATAAATTAAATATTATTAATAATGTACAATATGATTTGATTTAAATTTTAAATTAAAAATTACTCAAAATTAGTTAATTGTCTCTAATTTAATTCTAATTTCAATTTAACTTCATTATATAAAATATATATTGGCTCCTCGTACTTTTTCTTTTTTTATTTGTTCAAGTAGCAAATGCACCTTTCAATGTTATAGCTAGAGCTATTGGCGAGATTCATTTTCTTGTTTACCTTGATATAGTAATGTGCAAACAACTTTTCAAATACAATTTGATCTCATTTTTAATGAACAGACAACTAGAAATTAAAAATAATAATATTTAATTTACATTATTAATATATATTGAGTTTAATTTATATTATTAATATATATTAAGTCAAATAAATAATCTAATATACATATTTAAAAAATTATTTGCACATTACTATATCAAGGTAAACAAGAAAATGAATCTCAATCAAGCTAATAGCTCTAGCTATAACATTGAAAGGTGCAACTGCTACTTCAACAAATAAAAAATGATTCTTTTATTGAAGAAGAGATTAAACTACTATATATAAAGGAATCATTCAAAAAGGAAAGCAACCAATTCAAACCGATTCAAATTGAAAACACAACCTTTGATGATATAGTTTTATTACTTGATATTTGAGTGTGTTCTAATTACTCTATTATCTATAATTAAGTTCATACTGAGATATACAAAAAACAAAGGAAATTAATCACACAAAAGTCATTTTAATTTATATTTTTGTTGAATATTTATTTTTCAAAAATATATTTAAAATTAGAGTGCACTTGATTTTCTTTATTTAAGTTGGGTTAGCACTTACATATTACTAATTTTGGGTTAACTTAGAAAAGTGACAATAGTGTGCGTTTTTTATTTGAAATTGGTATTTGTAATGAATTTTGATTATAATAAAATTTTATTATAGTTTTTAGTAGAAACTAAACGTAAGTCACATTATACTTTATGGTTGAAACAGGATATATGTGACATATATCTCTCATCTTGTATTATTATTTTTTGTCTGTTACTTTAATACGAGACAAAAAATAAAATAATCTCCTATTTTATGAGTTTTGTATACACTTACTTAAGCGGATAAGTGAATTAACCACTCGACCAACTCAAATATTTTTTATTAAAAAAATGTGTAATTGAAAATAAGAATGGATATTATGTTATTTATGTTGTTTATATCTCCTATTATCTACCTAACGGAATTGATTTACTTCATTAGCTAATAATAAAACTTGTAATCCAACATTAGTACTCATAGGTCCACTACCCCCTTATACATAATAACTCATAGAAAATACGACACATGTCCCTAAATTAACCATTTTTATGATTATATATCTACATATGTAAACATATGCTATCATTATAATTTTGACTAAAGTTCATTCACTCAATGTACGGGAATTTCATAATGGGTTCGATAAGCCACGTCTTCCACTCTACCCTAGTACCCTCCAAAGAATAAAAGGTTGTTTCTACTTTCATGGTGTTAATCGTTAAAGGACTCCTCTGTGCTACTGCTTACAGATTAGCTTTCCCTTATTTCATTATTGATCACTTTCAGTGGATAGCAGCTAATTGTATTATCACAATCAAACACAAAGTTCTTTATTTTTTTTAATATTATTTTACCCACATTAATTATTTTGTTATGTTACTTTATTCTTCACGATTCATTCAGATAGAAAGTTGCTCCATTATTATATATTTGTTGCCACCATGCATATGTATGTGGAATATACTATTAGATGTGAAATACAATAATATGAAAATAAAACCCACCATTATAGCTTCTTCCTTCTCTTCTTGATGCTGATGTGACCAAGTAGTGCTTTTCTTCGTTTTGTTTCTTTCGGGCATTCTTCTCATCATCAACAATAGTGCAGCCATTTAATATTTTATTAGCTTAGTGCCTATCAAATTCAAATCGGTCTCACCAACTCACAAATTAAGCCAATTGAATTAGGTAAAAATTCAGCCGACTTCACGTGAAGTTGATAACTGAAAATTCTTAGATAATTTAACTAATTTGACTAAATTTTCATCAAACGACTCTTAACTATCAACTCACGTGAAGTGGGTTGCATCTGAATTTTTACTATTGAATAAATTTATATATTCGACTAATTAATCCCCTACCCTGTATCAAACTTCATCACTTAAATTATTTTATAATCAAGTATTGCATTATTAATTCTATAAGCTAGTATAAATAGGTATCAAGCATGTTGTAAAAGGATCATCATAATATAATGAAAGTAACGAACATCACAGAATAAAAAGAAAAATTAAAAAGACATCATATCATCATCGCAAGCAAGGAGAGTTCAGAGCTCTTAGCTAGTTTTGAAGCTCTGACAGGTAATTTTCTTTCCTATTCTGAACTATAATTTTTTCGTCTTATTCATTATTCATGTAAATAAAAAGTAACCTTGAATTAGAGAGTTAAGAGAGAAAATGAAAACGAACAAACCCAAAAGCTTGAACCCAGAATGATCTGAATCTACCATATGAAAATACAATCAATTACCCGCCTCCATTATCGAAGAGCGGCAGCTCATCCCGAGCTCGCCAACCGCCGCACAAGCTAGCGGCGGCTATCTGCTGGTCCGCCGTGACTGCTTCCCTCTGTTTATGCATTTTATAACTTACCTCTCTAAAGTAAATAAAAAAAAAAGTCATTATTTAAAAGGAAAGAAAAACACAGAAAGTTTCAATAAGATTTTTTTCTCTATGTAAAAATACATGCTTTGTTTAATTTTTCCTATACTTTTCTTTTAATATTTTGCTTCATGTAAATTTCTTTTCCTGTTAAATTTATCAAATGCATATCATGAAATCTTAACGTATGCCCCATCATAGTCTTATCACCCGTACTTTATGAAACGGTGGTTTACAGTGTTAAATAACTAACTAAAATACTAAAGTAACAATTACGTCCATAGATTTTGAATTTAGACTAATTAGTATTTGAAAAAAAAAAAAACTAATGTGATCCTTTAATAGTAGATACCATATGTCATTTTATCAATTTATTACATAAAATTTAAGAATAATACTTATATGTACCATGCATTAATTACTGTAACGTGTCTATTTATGAAAGATTATCATACAGATCACCATTTTTGGAGTGAAATTTTACATATTTTAGTACTTGTTTGGGCGTCATTATTTTGATAAAAAAATATCTTTTTTTAATAAAAAAAGTTTTTTTTTATTTTTTAGTGTGTTTGACAAATTTTGAGTAGTAAAAGTAAAAGTATTAGAAAAATTAAAAAACATCTTTTTTGAGAAGTTGTAATTTACATCTTTTTTTAAAAGATCTTTTTTCCTTAAAAAAAAATGTTTTTCATGTAATAAATAAACAAAAAAGTACTTTTATGTTGTTATATCCAAACATAATTAATAGATAAAAAGATCTTTTTTAATGGGATACAAAAATATAAAATTACTTTTACTTTTCCATAAGATCTTTTAGAAAAAGATAACTCAAAAAAAGATATTTTCTTAGAAGCTCACCAAAACAATAATAAAATATATATGAAAACTCAAAAAATAATGAATGTTTTATTATCCAAAATTATATCATTTTCATGTTCATGTAGCAACAACGAAACACATCACTATAAATAACAAAATATATAAGCAACTTCATTTTGTTTTACACTATCTATTAATGGAAGGATATATATGTCCATCATTGTTTTTCAATAAATTACATTTTGTTTCAAGAGCTAATTAATTCAAAGTCAAAATCTTTAGGATGTAATTGCTATTTTACTTTAACTAAAATACATATTTATGAAATCAATAATAAAATATTAAAATATTATATTTTTCATATTTTAATTAATATTTTACATTTAAAATAATTTATTTTGATATAATTGTACATAATATTTATTAAATTTATCCTTTAAACGTCATATTTTATTAATTTATCATATAAAAATTTGTAAAATTATATATACTAATTAATTGTCAGATCAATCTAATTTAACCTAATTTATTTTGAAATAATTTAAAATAGAAAATTCAATTTTTAAAAATAAATTCAATAAAATATTAGGGTTGGATTCATGTTTAGATTTACATATTTATGTATTTTACTATTTTATACAATATAAGATATTTATCCGGTAAAAACTGCTCTATAGCTAAGTAGAAACATAACGCATTATAAATTACAAGAATAATAAAAATTACAATTATTCAATATAAAAAATTGACAATAATAACTCAAGTAAAATCCGCGTGATTGGGATTAGAAACCATAATAAATGGCTAATGATTGAAAAATCTCATGGATGTTACTACTTACCCTCTCTCTACTTCGACTATAAGGTCGACTCATGACACCTCTGCCTGATAACATATCTACCTGAAACAAGAATAAAAACAGTCATATGGCTAGCAAGCAATGTAATTATATAACAATCTAATTAAAGTTTAATAAATAAACACATTAGATAGAACTAAGGCTAGTGTACATTGTAATTATATAACAATCTAATTAAAGTATAAACCTATAACAAGCTAGTTAAAGTATACTTAGGTTACCCTTATTCGAACTCATCATCTTTTTTCTCTAGTCGATCCTCCTCTTCTGCAAATAGCTTCCTGATAATTTTTTAGAAATTTTGACAGAGTTTTTTCTATAATTAGAATCTTCCATCAAATGTAATTTTCATTCTTTCACAAACCAAACATGTTTTTAAATAATTTTAATGAAAATTCAACTGAGTTTTTCCTTAATTTAGAGATCTCCACCAAAAAAATTTATCAATTTTCACAGAAAAATAGTTGCAAACATAAATTAAAAAAATACACATTCAATAAAATATCAAATCCTAACTGTTTTAGTGCGCATTCCCTTATAACTTTTTTAATTTTTCAGCAAACATAAATTTCGAAAAGGTGCCACTAAGTAACCTTCTCCTACTTCTTCATAAAACTCTATTCAGCAAACATAAATTTCGAAAAGGTGCCACTAAGTAACCTTCTCCTACTTCTTCATAAAACTCTATTCTAGAAAATGTAAGTTTAGCATAAAATTTAAAGTTAGAGACAGAAAATCATCCTGATTGCTGCATAAACAACCTAAGTATATATCTCAGCACGAACAAATCACAATTAAAGCTAAATGGAGTCAAACAAAAAAAAAATCCTAAATTAGAAATAAAGTTAATAAATTATAAAAATTATTCAATAAAAAACTATTAACAAAGAAATATTTGCATTATGGGCAACATACAAGACAACCTTTTTAATATTGTGTATTCCATTAATCAAAGCTCAATGATATATACAATACAAACATAACTAAACCTAAAACTAGTCACCAAAATTATTTTTGAAGGTATTTACAAATTTGATTAATTAATATTATTAATAATATTGATATTATTATTAATATTAATAAACGATTACTAACGGTTCAGTATCATTTGGCTAAAGGAACACAATTTTTTAATAATTGTGTACATTTAAAACATTATATCTATTAGTTAAAGGGACACAACTCTTTAAGAATTATATATGTTCAAAATATTGTATCTATTGATAATAAAAAAAAACACAACTATTTGTATACATAACTAATTATAATTGCTACGTGCAATATGTATAAATAAGTCCTTATCCACTATTTCAAATATACAAGTACTAAGTGTACATTTTACTCAACTATTAAGAGATTTTCTTTGTTCAAGAGAGTTGAGAATTTTTTACTATTGCTAATTAAAAAATTCTTAGGTTTCATTGTATCTACGGAGAGTATTGTCATCAACCCTATAGCAACTAAGTGTGGGGACAAATATCTCTCTAAAGAAAGCGATCTAATCGTGTCTTGAAACCAAAACACAATTAAAGTTTTGTCATCTTTCCATCTTCATATACCCAAAAATTTTTAGAGAGATATTACTTGAAGATGGCAAAGAATCAAAACACCACATTTAAGGTCATGAATCAAGAGTTTGTCAAGTTAGATCGTTTTGATAGAACAAACTTCAACCATTGGAAGGACAAGATGATATTTCTTCTTTCAGTTCTCAATCTTACATATGTGATTGACCCAAAGACTACACCAATTGCCGATGCCGGTGAAAATTTCACACCAAAAGAGAAAGAAAAGATTGTTCAATTGAAGAAGAAACGTGATGAAGATACTTTTGCATGTCGAAGTCATATTATCAATACTTTATCCGACCGACTCTATGATCTCTATATGTTAATTCAATCACCATTGGAGATTTGGAAATATTTGGAAGAAAAGTACAATACTGAATGACAAGGAATAAACAAGTTTGTTATGATGAAATATTTCGAATTTATTATGAATTATGAATGATACTATGCCTGTTATAGATCAAATTCATGAATTACAAATCCTTATAAGTAGATTTCGTGATCTACAAGTGGTGATTTCTGAATCATTACAAGTTTGAGCAATTATTTTAAAATTGCCTTCATCATGGAATGGTTATTGGAAGAAACTTTTACATCTTGGTGAGCACTTCACAATTGAGAAATTATTAAGGCATATATATATAGAGGAGAAAACTCGAAAACATGATATTGTGTATCTCTCTCAAAGTTCTAAAGTGAATCATATTGGTGAAGACAAAACTAATAAAAAGAAAATAAAGTTTTCAAAAGATTCAAATCAAGACATAGAAAAGGTTTCTCCTTATGAAATTTGGAAAGGAATAAAACCTAATTTGAATTATCTAAAAGTATGGGGGTGTTTAGCCTTTTATTGAGTTTCTGATCAAAAGAAAACCAAATTGGAGCCAAGAGCCATAAAAGGCACTTTTATAGGATATACTCAAAATTCTAAAGCATATAGAATATTAGACTTAGTGTCTAATGTAGTTGTTGAGTCAAGAGAGGTAGAATTTATTGAAAATAAATTTATCAATGATTCAACTTCTAATCCAGAATATCCCCAAAATGATACTAATATTTCACAAGAAATTTATATGAAGCAACCGGAAAGCTATGTGCTACCCGAAAATAAAAAAAAGTTTGTAAATTAATTAAGTATTTGTATGGCCTAAAACAAGCGCCTAAACAATGATATGAGAAGTTTTGATTAATTGATGTTTTCAAATGGCTTTTCACATAATAGTGCAGATAAATATATTTACTCAAATTTACTAAAGATTATGGAGTAATCATTCGTCTATATGTTGATGATATATTAATTATCGAAACAAATTTAGAAGGAATTCGTGTAACGAAAGAGTATCTAACTTCTAAATTCAAGATGAAGGATTTGAATGAAGTTGATATAATATTAGGCATAAAGGTGTATAAGAATAAAGTTGGCTTTACTTTAAGTCAATTTCATTATATAAAAAAGGTATTGAGAAAGTTTGATCATCTCACAATTAAAATACACCCTATGATCCTAATTTTAAATTAGAAGGAAACATGAAAAGACCTATAGCACAGTTACAATATGTTAGTACTATAAGAAGTTTAATGTATGCAATGCATTGTACTACACCTGATAAGTATTTGCTGGGTGCAAATTATCAAGATTTATAGAAAAGTCTAGCAATCAACATTGAAAAGTTATAACAAGAGTTCTTGGTTATCTCAAGAAAACCATAAATTTGGGATTACATTATAGTGATTATCCCGCAGTTTTAGAAGGTTATTCCGACGCAAGTTAGATTACAAATTTTAATGATAACAAATTCACTTCAGGATGGATTCTTACCATAGGTGGTGGAGCAATAAGTTGGGCCTCAAAGAAACAAACATGTATTACACATTCTACTATGGAGGCTGAGTTTGTAACTTTATCAGGCGCAGGTAAAGAAGCGGAATGGTTAAGAAATTTGTTGTATGATATAAGGCTGTGGCCACAGCAAACGACAGCCATTTCAATCTTCTGTAATAGGGAATCAACTATGTCTCGAACATATAATAAGATTTATAATGGAAAGTCTAGACATATAAGTTTGAAACATGAGTTTATGAGGCAACTAATAGATGATGGTGTAGTTATAAGATCTCAAAAAAATTTAGCAGACTCTTTGACTAAAGGTTTGTCAAGGGATAAAATCAAAGTGACTACTGCTAAAATGGGATTAAAACCTATTATTGCTAAATGATAGAAACCCAACCTTATTCTAGCAGACCACTAGTTTCAAGGTTTAATAGGTAATAACAAGTTATTTAGCAATTGAAGTACCAAGGTATAGGATTTATTATTATTTACAATAAATTAGGAGCGTAAGTTAAAACTCTTAACGGAATGATAACATTATTTATCAAAAGATTCCACTTATATGAATATAGGAGTGGTGTCGCTCTAATCGAGGATTTTAGAGGTTTTATTATCGTAAATATTCATGAAATTAGGATGAGTATAAGGCCATATAAGTGCTTAAAATTATAAACTCTTGAACTTGGAGGGTATAAGTAATGTGTGTGATTTTTTGTACTAGCATATGGAGTATAGGTTTAATCGATTAAACACCTATTATTTCGTTAGAACTTTAAAATTTACACTAAAAGAATGTTTAATCTTAGTGACACATTCTTTATGCATATACTTATATGGTATTTAAATTTTGTAAATAGCAGGGGATTGAAAGATATTTACAAATTTGATTAATTCATATGATTAATAATATTGATATTATTATTAATATTAATAAACGGTTACTAACTGTTTAGTACTATTTGGCTAAAGAGACGCAACTTTTTAAGAATTGTTCATGTTTAAAATATTGTACATATTAGCTAAAGAGATACAACTTTTTAAGAATTTTGTATATTCAAAATATTGTATCTATTGACAATAGAAAGGACACAATTATTTGTGTACGTAACTAATTATAATTGTCACGTGCAATATGTATAAATAAGTCTTTATCCATTATTTCAAACATACAAGTAATAAATTACATTTTACTCAACTATTAAGAGATTTTCTTTGTTCAAGAGAGTTGAGAATTTTTTACTATTACTAATTAAGAAATTCTTAGGTTTCATTGTATCTTAGAAGAGTATTGTCATCAACCCTATAACAACTAAGTATAAAGACAAATATCTCTCTAAAAAAACGATCTAATCGTACCTTGAAACCAAAACACAATTAAAATTTTATCATCTTTCCAACTTCATATACCCAACAATTTTCAGTTTTCAAATTTCAATAATGGTGCAAAGAGATTAATCTCTTTATTTTGATGTACTAATTAAATATCTAACTTGATTATACGAAAATTATTAAAGAAGTCAAGTGCTTAATTTCATTCATAGCAACCATTGCAATCACTTTATAGGACTTTATTAAAATTACAAAGCACCATTTATATAAAAGTTTATCAAACAATATTGTTGAGTCTGCAGCGGAATTTTGACTTCTAATAGCTACAAAGTAATATGAAATTGAACACTACTCACAATAATACACTCGCTATATAATTACTAAAGAGAAAAGGAAATAGAATAAAATAATAATAATATGAAGAGAAGATGTGAATGTAATTGTTATTGTTGATGATGATTGAATTGAAATTCTACAAACGTTTATATAGTGGTTATATGCTATAATTTCAATGGATAGAAACAAAACTTTCCTATAATAACTCTTAGCCTTCCTTTTCTTAGCCTTCCTTTTCTTTCTCTCTCCCTCACAATTCTCCACCTCGTTCACAATTTGAAATCTATGCAAATTTTGGACGATCAAAGAATTGTATTCGTATTCGGTTGCATCATTTGACAATGACTGCCTAACATGGAACAATATTGAGTAATTTCAAACAGTGTTGGAACTTGCTTCCTGACACCACTTTAGTCAACATGTCAGCGGGATTTTCATCCGTGTGTACTTTTACAAGAGAAATGTCACCTTTCTCCATAACATCACGCACGAAGTGATATCTAACATCAATATGCTTGGTACGAGCATGATGAACCTGATTGTTAGCCAAATGAATTGCACTTTGACTATCACAATTCAGATCCACGCAATCTTGCTTCAACCCCAAATCATCTAGAAGACCTCTTAGCCACAATGCTTCTTTCACCCCTTCTGCTACTGCCATGTACTCAGCTTCTGTAGTAGATAGTGCCACTGTAGCTTGTAACATCGATCGCCAACTAACTGGAGCACCTTGTATTTTATATACATAACCAGTCGTAGAACGTCTTCTATCTAGATCACCAGCATAATCAGAATCAACAAAGCCGCTGATTTGACATGATTTTTCACTAAAGCATAAACCTGTGTCAATGGTGCCCTTCAAGTATCTTAATATCCACTTGACTGCTTCCCAGTGTGCCTTACCCGGGTTTGCCATGAACCTGCTAACGACACTGACTGCCTGTGAAATATCTGGGCGTGTACATACCATAGCATACATTAGGCTACCGACTGCACTAGCATAAGGTACATTTTCCATGTAAGCCTTATCCTCTGCTGTTATGGGAGATTGTTTACCAGAGAGCCTAAAATGTGGAGCCAACGACGTTACCACTGATTTAGCATTTTTCATTTCAAATCTTTCAATGACGCGCTCAATGTATCCTCTTTGGCTCAAGAACAATTTTTGGCTTGATCTCTCCCTTTTAATTTCCATGCCTAATATTTTTCGTGCAGCACCCAAGTCTTTTGTTTCAAATTCTTTACCAAGTTGAACCTTTAACATATCTATCTCTACCTTGCTCTTAGAGGCAATAAGCATGTCATCCACATATAATAGAAGATAGATATAATCACCTCCAGGAAGCTTACAAATGTATACACAACAATCATAATTACTTCTGGAAAAACCTTGTTTTAACATAAAGGAGTCAAATCGCTTATACCATTGCCGAGGAGATTGTTTCAATCCATATAACGATTTCCTCAAGCGACATACCTGACTTTCTTTACCCTCAACCTTGAAACCCTCAGGTTGATACATGTAGATTTCTTCTTCTAAGTCACCGTGCAAGAATGCAGTCTTCACATCTAGTTGTTCCAACTCAAAATCACCATGAGCGACAAGACTTAAAAGCACCCGTATGGAAGTGTGTTTCACCACTGGAGAAAATATCTCATTGTAATCAACACCTTCTTTCTGTGCAAATCCCTTTGCTACTAACCTAGCTTTGAATCTTGTACCATTTGACTTAGTAGGATCTTCTTTTCTTTTATACACCCACTTACAACCAATTGCAGTCTTTTCCACGGGCAATGGGACCACATCCCATGTCTTGTTCTTATGAAGAGATTGCATCTCTTCCTCCATAGCGACCAACCAACTCTCTCTTTGTCTTTGATAGCTTGTTTGAAGGTGACCGGCTCATCATCCTCCACTGAGAGTGCATAATCTACCAAGTTTAGCTGCCCATAATGTCTCAAAGGCTTGTCTGACCCGAACTTCTGAACAAATTTATAATTCCTCTTTGGTCTAGTAGATGCCAAAGAATCCTGCTGCTGCTGTTGTAATGCATGTGCATTTTCTCGCTGAATTTCCTCATGATCAAGTTCATCCTCTACGTCATCTCGAGTAGCATTAGGATGCTCCACCTGAACATTATTAGAATCTATTTGTTGGTATTTAGACTCTATCTCCACCACTTGAGTATTTGAAGTTTTTCCAACATCACCATCATCTGGCACCACATCTTTAGACAAAGCTACCATAGATCGTTCATCAAAGGTAACATCCCTGCTAATTACAAACTTAGAATCATTTACACTCCAAAGGCGATAGCCTTGAACCCCTCTTGGATACCCCAAAAAGATTGCCTTCTTAGCTCTATCATCAAGCTTATTATCTTTGACATGATAATAGGCTGTGCATCCAAAGACTCTGAGTTTCTCGTAATCTGCATGTTCCCCTGACCATACCTTATAAGGTGTGTTTCCATCTAGAGAAGAATGTGGGGATCGATTCACTATGTAGCAAGCTGTAGCAATCGATTCTGCCCACCATTCTCTGCCTAACCCAGAATTAGAGCGCATACACCTTGCCTTCTCAAGTAGCGTACGATTCAGTCGTTCGGCGACTCCATTCTGTTGTGGTGTCTCTCTAACTGTCCAGTGTCTTGTAATGCCTTCTCGGTCACAAAACTCCTTGAAAGCCCCATCCGTGTACTCTGTGCCATTATCAGATCGTAGAGTTTTCAGCTTCCTACCTGTTTGGTTTTCAACCATTGCTCTCCATCGCTTAAAAGTATCGAATACCTCATTCTTATGTTTGAGGAAGTAAATCCAAACATACCTGGAATAATCATCAACAAAAGTAACAAAATACATGGAACCACCCTTGGAAGTAACTTTAGCCGGGCCCCAAACATCAGTATGCACGTAGTCTAACAACTCTCTGCTTTTATGCTTGCTTGTAGAAAACTTCACCCTATGTGCCTTTCCATACACACAATGCTCACAAAATTCCATTTGTGGTTTCTTCATATTCTTCAGCAAACCTTGTCCACAAAGCAATGATAGACCTTTCTCTGACATATGTCCAAGCCGCATGTGCCATATTCTCGTGCAATCTGTTTGATCTCTACTTCGACCGATTCCAACTGCTAACTCACCTATAACTGTTGTCCCCAAAAGGGAATAAAGATTACCATGACGAACTCCTTTCATCACTACCAAAGAACCACGAACAACTTTCAGTACTCCATTTTTCGCAACTATTTTGCAACCATTTTTCTCCAACAAACCTATGGAGATCAGATTTTTCCGCAAGTCTGGAATATGTCTCACATCCTTTAAGGTTCTTACGACACCATCATGCATCTTGATTCTTACAGTACCCAATCCCACAGTTTTACAAGCATGATCATTGCCCATTAAAACTGTGCCACCATTTATGCTTTCATAGGTAGTAAACCACTTCCTATTTGGACACATATGGTGAGAGGCTCCTGAATCAAGAATCCACTTATCGAAAATTTCATAAGATTGTTCTGTCACAGAGTAACAATCTTCCTCATCATTTGAGACGTAGCTTGCTTCTTGCTTTTCTTTTGGGTTGTCGTTGTTCTATTTCTTGAAAGTTATCTTCTTATTTGGACAATTTGCTTTAAAATGTCCAGCCTCACCACATTTAAAACATGTTCTCTCCGCGTGAGGTCTAGATTTTGTCCTAGACTTTCCACGCTTATTACCTTTTCCTCTTTCATTAGTCCTTCCTCTAGCCGCGAACAATCCTTGTGCTTGATCATTATACTCTCTTCCATTTGAAGATGACATTACACTTGTAGCAACCTTACGTAGATCATCTGCTAAAAGTGATGCCCTCGTCTCATCCATGGTCAGAGTGTCACCCACCAGCATCAATGTCTGCACCAGATTTTCATAGGACTTCGGTAATGAAAGTAACAATATAAGTGCCTGGTCTTCATCATCAACCTTCACATCTATATCCTTTAAGTTTGATATGATCCTGTCGAACTTATTGATATATTCTCGGATTGAGGTGCCTTCCTCCATCTTGCATGTATACAATTTGGATTTTAAGTAGATCCTGTTAGTTAGAGTCTTCGTCATGAAGTTACTCTCTAACTTTAACCAGACGCCTGCTGCAGTTGCTTCTTCGTTCACCAAGAAAGCAACATCCCTCTCAAGACATAAGATTATTGCAGCCCGTGCCTCAAGATCTAATTCTTCCCAATCCTCATCTTCCATTCCTTCCGGCTTTTTCTCTTTTCCTGCTAGTGCCTTGTGTAACTTTTGTGATATAAGCAGATTTTTCATCTGCATCCTCCAATAGGAAAAATCATTTTTCCCATTGAACTTCTCGATTTCATATTTGCCTACTTTGACATTACTACTAGTAGAAGCCATTATATTCAAAATTGAATTTTACCACTCAAATAATGAATAATATAATGTTGGCTCTTGATACCAATTGTTGAGTCTGCAGCGGAATTTTGACTTCTAATAGCTACAAAGTAATATGAAATTGAACACTACTCACAATAATACACTCGCTATATAATTACTAAAGAGAAAAGGAAATAGAATAAAATAATAATAATATGAAGAGAAGATGTGAATGTAATTGTTATTGTTGATGATGATTGAATTGAAATTCTACAAACGTTTATATAGTGGTTATATGCTATAATTTCAATGGATAGAAACAAAACTTTCCTATAATAACTCTTAGCCTTCCTTTTCTTAGCCTTCCTTTTCTTTCTCTCTCCCTCACAAATATCTACAAAAATGCTTCATATAAAATTAAACCCTACTTTTTATGATTTAAATTCATACTATAAATTATCTTATAATATGATAAACTAAATTGAACTCAATGCATCTAAAATATTTTTTATTATCTAATATTTGAATTGAATCAATCCATTATCAAATTAAATATAACCCAATTAAATATAACCCATTAATCAAATCTCAATGTGAAAATAAGAGTATGCATACTTTTCCGGTGTGGTAGCAGCGATGACAACGCTCAGTGGTGGTTTAAAAAGGGGTTAGATTTTTCTATTTAAAAAAATAAAAATGGAAATAAAATAGGAAGAGAGATGAGAGCAACCTACCTAGAGGAGGGAAAAGAGACGCGGTTCTAGCGACGACAGAGGGACTAGTGGCGACAGCGACACCAACGGCTGAGACAAAGAGAGCAGCTTCGTTTCAGACAATGAAATAGAATCAGGGCGAGTCCACGCAAAATTTGAAGGAGAATGGAGGTAGCTGGCACTGGAAGATGGTGGCCGAAGGGGCTGCCAGAGGTAGTTACAGGGGAGAGAGAAGAGAGAGGATAGTAGTGGAAAGAGAATGACTTTTTCGAAATTGAGGAAAGAGGACCATGCGTTTTGAATTTAGGGTACCCTTACCATCGGATCTACTGGTGGATTAATCTAACCGTAATATTTTTAAGTTCACCAAAATGCATCATTCCACTAAATGAGAATCCGTCAGTAAATTTGTCTCTTGCTTTCGTGCCTATTATTTTATTTTTTCCTCCAATTATAACTGATAAATTTGCCGTCAGAAATAAAAATCTGCCAGTAATGTTTTGACCTGACGAATTTGTCGCTTCTGCCATTGATAAATCCGACGATAAAGCCACTGTTAACTTTCGATGCAAAATCCAACAAAAAATCTGACAGTATTTAACATTTTTTTTTATAGTATTTAGTCTTCACCGTAGCATTACTCAAAAGTACTATTAATAGGTGTATTATCTAATTGATTCCAATTGATCAAATAACAGAACCAAATTGATAGAGTTTGTGACTAAAGAAAAGAAACAACAACTAGGGAAAGCTAATAGGAAGTGAGAATTGACAAAAATGAACATAGCATATGGCTTGAGAGTGATTTGTTAAATGTACAAGAGAGGGAGATTGTTGCATATATATATATATATATATATATATATATATATATATATATATATAATAGTAATATAAAGAGTTTAGATGAATAGCTTGCAATGCAAGAAAAAAAAAAAAGACAAAACTGTAACAAACTGCGCTAATGTTATCAAAGTAGAGAGTTGGGACACCACTGATGCGAATTTGAAGTTTACTGAGCAAGTTTTAAATCCACACCATCTCGACATCTGCGGTAGCTAAGGCTCTACATTCTACCTTGGTACTTGAAGTCTTGAACAACTAACTGAAGATTGCTTCTTGCTCGGCCAAGAGAGTTTAGGTAATTAGCTTGCAATGCAAGAAAACAAGAAAACCAAGACTCTTAACAAATTTATAAAGGTAATAACTACTTTATGTTATTATATCCTCTTACAAATAATTAGTGGGTGATGTTAGGTGCTTTGTAACTAAATTTAAGACAACAAAATATTTATTGTTAGAAATAAGAGACTAGACCGGAGAAAGGATTTGTGCATTATTGAATATATTCAAGTTGTCTATTTAATTGTCTGGAATAATACAATATAAATAGTATTTATAAGTACTAAGAGAATCGTAATAATAAAGATGTAATATTTTATAATAAATATTCAAATATGCTAAATAATGTTAATTGATCCTAATTATATTCTAACATTTATGAATTAATATTGTCATCCATTAATATTGATTAGCCCCAACTTAAGTAAACCTATGCAATCCCATCAACCCAATAATCATAATTACTATGACTTGTTACAAAGTAATCACTTCTCTGACCTTTAAAGTTTCAGGGAAAAAAAATCAAAATTCTATAATGGAGCACACTAAGCTGCCACTTTCTGATGAAATACCATATAAAAGTTCATCTATGACAAGAAAAGGAGCCTATGTTGCACTATCTTATATGGTCTCTTCAGGTTCTATTTCTTCCATTTATCGCATATAGTTCTATATTTACCTACATTAATATCTAATCTTTTAAAGTATATACTGTTAAGAAAGGAACATCCTACAAATTAAATTATTCTTTCCGCTTTATTACGAATTAATAAAAAAAAAGTAGTTACATCTTTCTTTATTAATTTATTTTATCTTGAATTGAGATTTCAAAAATTTAGTAATAATAAGCTAACTATCCTTTTCAATAATTAATGTTCAAATCCCAAACAGAAAATATAGTGTGGAACAAAGTTTCAGACAAGAAATATATAGAAAATATAAATAATACAAATCAGTAATATCAGAAAGATAAAAAAAAGAATTTAAACTTATTTTATTTAATATTTATTAATTTTAACAATAATTAATAAATATTAAATAAGATAAATTCTGACAGTGTCTGACTAATTTTTTTTGTTACCAAATATTTTCAAATATAAAAATACATTCACAATTTATGTGTAAGCATGCTACTTTTTAGGGGTGCACAGACCCGGCCCGGTTCGAAAGTCCGGTCCGGTCCTGAACATTTTATGGGCTATTTTGGTGTGATTTCATCGGGTTTAGGGTTGGGTAAGGGTCTAAAAAATAGACCAAATCATTATTTCAGATCGGGTCCAGATCATAGCTCGAATTTAGGGTCGGATTCGGGTCTAATAAATAGACCCGGTGTATATTTCGGGTCGGGTCTGGGTCCCATCAAACCCGGCTTCACCCAACCCATGTGCACCCCTATTACTTCTATAACTCCAATACTTTAATTTTTCAAAGTATTAAAGTGATTAATAAAACAACTTAAAAAAAATTCTTTTATAACATAAAAAAATGTACAAAAAACTATAAGGAAATAATGCAAATATTATTTTCTTGATTGATTTTGTTGATTTTTATGCAGTTCTATTGATCATATTTAATAAAGCAGCCCTGTCTTCATATAGGTTCCCATTCACAACTGTAATGTCACTTTCTCAGGTGCTTTTTATAATTCACTATGGGTTATGTATGAATATCCTTTTCCTATTGCATTGTTTCATATTATAATCTATTAGTTGATTTGGAGATTATTCTCACACTAATTAAAAAAGAGTAAACTATTAAAGAAGGTATTCGAAAGTTTATACCATTAATAACAAAAATAATTTTGAAAGACAGAAATAATAAATAAACTCTCAGATAATTTAAAAATATAATAAAAATAATTAAAGTATTATATTATTTAATAAATGACAAATAAATTTTATATTTAGTAAACGGCTTTTTTATTTGATTCCAAATTTCATATAAATATTTGGAGAATAACTATTTATAAGATATATACAAAAAAATCGGAACAAAATTTGATTGATTTTTTTTAATTCTTTATAAAAATTAGTCATTAACAAAAAATAATAAAAAAAAATATTCACTTGACTTAAAATTATCAAAAGTAATCTAGAGTTTTATTATGTAACAATCCATAAGGAGATTTATTTGAAGTTATAGGTGAAGGAAGCTTGTTAATTAAAAATGTGGCAGGCAAGAAAGCATTATCATAATGTTAATTTTAAATTCCAACTTTAGCCCTTCCATTTTGTTGATCGGTGTTGGGGCAAGAAAACCTATGAGAAAATCCATGATTAGCAAAAAATTGTGAAAAAGCATTTGATAGACTCCTTACCATGATCCGATTAAAGAGACTTAACCTTACAACCTGTGTAGTTTTTTATTTGATTCTTAAATTGAATAAACGCTTGAAGAACCCCTGATTTTGTGTGTAACAAGAAAATAAAGGGGTAACTTGTATATGCATCTATAAATGAAACATAGAATCCAAAATCATGATGAGATAGAGTGGAGGCAGGACACCAAATATGACAAGATAATTTTTGTCTCCAAAACAAGGATATTTTGGTCTTCAATCTTTTTATTTTGCAATAATACTATTTTGCTGTTAAAAAATTTATTAAATAGTAATGAAAATTAATTTTGTGGGAGTTTTATTTGTAATTTATGGCGGTTTTAAACACTCACAAACTATTAATAAATTTATTTTTTAAAAATTTCTTTCACCGATAGTAGTTAAATGGAGAAAGACCATTGTTAGAAATAATATCGCAAGAAAAAAAATTGCAATATGAATGCCTTTTAAAAAAAAAAACATCGAATAAGAAACAAAATAAGAGAACATTCATGTTGATGATATTAATACTGGTGATGATGACGGTAAACGAGATAACGATGATGATAAAGTATAGTTATACAATAAAAGTAGTAGAGGTAGAAATGATAATGATGAAAATGAAGAAAATGGTGGTAGTAGTAATTATAGTTGGTCGTATTATTGAAAAGAACTTTGTGGGGGTTGGAGGTTAAAAACCCCACAAAAATAATTACCATACTATTTGATGGTTTTTTTAATAGAGAAGCCATATTATCCCAAAATAAAAAAATTATCCCAAAATAAAAAAATTGAGAGTCGAAGTGCCTTTTTTTTTTTTTTTACAAAGATCGTCTTATTCTTTGTGAAAATTGATAAAGATCAAATTTAGTCCAAGTGTGATAATGGGTAGGATAGAGTAGGGTTTAGATCAAACCCTAATTCTACACGCGGGTTGAGATTTTTATATAAACTCAACCCTATCTTACTCGTAAATTGAGAATATTTCAAACATTCAAAATTAGTTTTATAGTTTTTATAGAGGCACGTCCTAATCTATCATGCCAAAAAGATAAAGAGGAAGATTTGCTACTAAACACTCTTGGATGAAAAACAGAATCAGGTATAGATGAAGAACTAGTAGAGATAACATTTATAGGTACAATATGCTTAGAAATTAGAATCCTTACTTACTATTACAAGAAACAGCAAAATAAAGCCTGAGACAATTTTGATCATCTGGAGGGAGCCATTTAGATAAAGACGGTGAAAACATCTTTTTATAAAGATATTTTTTAATAATTAAAATTTAACACATATAATCGATTAAATCGTGTTATTTTTGTCAAAATTAGGCTAGACAAATTGATTTGACCAAAAAATGGTGAATCAAATCTTGAACTGGTCTAAATTAATATTATTTTTTTATAAAAAATGACTACAATATCCTATTATAGAAAATGACTAAAATACTTCTATTATATATATTAATTTTGAGAATCCTAAATTTTAGTCTTTCATTTTTCTATCGTAGGATTAGGATTTATAATTTTTTTAAAATATATATATATAATAAGAGTATTTTAATCATTCTCTATAATAAGGTTATTGTAGTTTTTTTTATTAAAAAAATAATATTAATTTAGATCAGTTCAAGATTTGATTCACTATTTTTTTTGTTAGATCAATTTGTCTAGCCTAATTTTAATAAAAATAATCTGATTTAATCGATTATATATGTTAAATTTTAATTACTAAAAAAAATCTTTAAAAAAAGACGTTTTAAGCAATTTTGAGAAAGCTATTGCTACATGTTCAAATTCATAAATTCCATTCTTAGGTAATTCTCAGAGTAGAATCTGATGAGTGCCTTGAGATTTAATAAAGTAAGAATAAGCATGAACTTCAAAGTAACAAGTATTATCTTTAGAAAATTTTTGGACACTTATTAAATTTTCATACATATCTTGAGCATGGATCGAATTTCTTAAGATGAATTTTCTATTGCTATCAAGAGAAAGAAGATAACCATGACATGGAACAAACTTTATACATTTCTTCTCAATTAATTTTTATTTTTTTCACCTAATAATTTGTATCTGACCATGTTGGTTTCAGATGGCGTGTGCATTTGTCATTCTCTATGTTTTGAAATCGTTGATGATAATTTCTTTCACAACTGCCGAATCTAAGAGCAGTTCTTACAATCCAGTGATGTTTGTGCCATCTAGGACATTAGCTCAAACACTTCCTCTTGCATTACCTTATTTGCTATATGTTGTAAGTATTCATACATTTTTCTTTACATTTCGTTATCTGGTAGCTTTTTATCATTCAAATTTTAGCTTAGAATTTTATAATTTAAAAGTTTTTTTTTTTTACCAAAGATAGGAGATTCGAACACGCAATCTCTTAATTGAGTATGGGAAGACTATGTCATTTGAGCTATAACTCATTGACTTATAATTTAAAAGTTTGCAATCAATAAAAGAATATTCTAACATTTATCGTTTTAAAAAAATATATTCTAAGAATATTGATTACATTAACTGATGTTGGTTTTAAATACTCTCATAAGAGCAATATTAAATGACTAATAAAATTTATTATTCTTGACAAATATTTAGTTAACAAAGATATTTTTATACTAAATTTTAAAATTTAGACCATAAATTTTAATAATATAAAAAAATATTTGTCTAAAGTATAGAATACTATTGATAAAAAATATTGATCTCTTAATGTTTCTCTTCTCATAATACTTCATTTTTGTTACTTACAACAGTTAAATAATTATGATTGAAATTTGTTATCTACTGTGGGAATTAAATTAAAAATTTATAGGTATTCAAACCTTTTTTTATAGATAATAAAAAATATGTTTTTACTAATTGGACAAATTGATGAAAGGTTGTGACGATGGAAGCTGTCCGTGGGATAAATGTTCCTATGTATACTACCCTGAGGCGAACTACTATCGCCTTCACAATGATGATGGAGTATTTTATAGGTGGAAAGAGACATTCAAATATTGTTATTATAAGGTAAGGAAATCCTCTTATGTTTTTTCACTAAATAGTATGTTGGATAATTCTCTTTTGAGCTTTCAACCATTGAATGACCTGAATAATTTTGATATTGTTTAGGGTGTCGTTAAATAATTAAAATAGTTTTTGCTTTGAAGATGTGATCATTTATACAAAGAACAACCTGTTCCACTTTTCTTTATGTTCTCTCCTCTGTGACACTACAACTGAAATTACGGATGATAGCATGCATCCTATTTGTGGGTATCTAATCCTATTCAATTTAGTCAGATAGAGTTGTCAACCTGATTCGTTACGGGTAGGATTAAATGCAGAATGAATTTGAGCGCGGGTTGGGTAAGGTACGGGTTGAATCTTAATCCTACCCAACTAACTCGCATCCTATATATGTATATGTTACGTGGGTAACCTGAGGTAAGTAGATTGGGCTTGGATGAAAGGCCCAAGTGTCAAAGGAAGGGAGTATCCGACTTGGTGTGAGCCTAGGAACCTCCGTCCAAGTTACGTATGTGAGAGAATGGAGGGTGGTACCTAAAAAGACACTCCGATGCCTAAGTTAGCAAGGAGCTAAGTAGGTTTAAAGGTATTGGAACTTAGTGTTACCTGAATATGTCAGTATATTTATAGTGATGATCCAATAATCACCGTTAGACTAGTTCCATTTCTAAAGGCGGATAACTATTCTTTTATCTTAGGGGTGTTGAGATATTGCTTCTGAAAGTGGATTGAGAGATATTAGGGACAGTTCCTTATTAGCTGCCAGTTCATTGTCGAGCCCAACCTTTTCGGGGAGGAGCCTATGTTGAGTCCTACCTCTTAAGAGGTCGAGTGGGTGGTAAAGGCCAATCTTTAGATTGAGCCTTTTTGGCTTACTTGGACCTGGACCATAGCGTTGGACCATGATATGAACAGTATATATTATAAAAATATGTTATAGATGGGTGTTGAACTAATAACCTCTCACTTAGTACAAAAAATCTCTATTATTGAGTCAAGATCAACAATTAATAATTTGATACTTTTATTTATATAAAAATTAATTCTATTTTAATAATATATAAATACAATATTATATCATTTAATTTAGTTTAATTTAGTCATACCACATATCTGAGCAGTTTAATTTAGTTTTAGTATTATATATATATATTCCTACTTTGCCAAATTGATCTATTTCATGTTTTTAGTGTTGGAGTGATTATATTTGGTGCGTTTATTGCTGGAGCTCGAGACCTTGCATTTGATTCCTATGGCTATTCAATTGTTTTCATTGAAAACATGTGTAAAGCAGTATACCTTACTTCTGTATCTCGTGTTGGTAAGATAGCCAATTTAGTAATCCTAAATTATCTTGTTTTTCAGCCTTGTGAGAAGAATATTTGACTTGTTTTATGATTATTTTAATAGGCAAATCCACTGGACTTAATGTTTTTGGTCTTATGTGGTGCAATGGTAAGTGTAAAACATCAACTAAAGAAAATCAGCCAAAAACAGTCATAATTTGCCTTATTTAGTATTTATTAATTGTTACGACAATTAATAAATGCTAAATAAGACAAGTTATGGCTGTTTTTTTGTCTTCCTAGCATTACTCTATTCATTTATTCTATGTATATACTACAAATTGTACTTTTTTGTGTGTGTATTAGTTGTGCTTTGTGGACCAATCTTACTGCTGTGGTCTGCATTCAGAGGTGAATTACAATCAACCTTGAAATTTCCTTACTTATTATTCCCTGGATTTCAGGTTAGTTAAAGCATTTATATCGTCTAATTTGAACTTCCATCCATACTTTACGAGCAAATTAGTATTTTTACCCATAATAATATTATGAGAATATAAATTTTTTAAAATTATGTCGGTTTTATTCTAACATTATAGATTATTGTTTAATTGCGGTTTTCTACTTATTTAATGATGAGTACTTATTACTCCAAATATTAATATTTAGGTCAAATTTAATCATTAGACATGTAGTGTACATATTAAACTGCTTCTAAAGCGGTTTAGACTTGTATCGAATTTATACTACGGTGAAAAGGATATTTCGTTATTTCAAAATCTTTTAGATTTACAACGTAGTTTGTTTACGAAGAATATTAGAGGGTCATTAGAATTTATTATTTTTTGCCATTAATTAGTCATTAATATTGTCAACGCAATAGTGGTGTACGGGATTATTGCGCATTCGCTGTCAGCAAAATAATGAGATAATGGTATAGTGCACCTACTGCGTGTGAAATTGTATGTAGCTTTGTCGCGAAAAATTGCTATATATATCACATCCTCCCAATAACTTTTATTTTTTATTTATTCTCTCTTCTTTCTCACAAACACAAATTCTCCAAAATGACTAACGAGCGTATAGTAGTTGTTGTTTATCCGAATGCAACAATATTACGAAGGATGATGGTACACATTTTGAATGTAGTGATTCTGGTGTTATATACACTTGGTGGCTGCATTCATTGACAGAGCTTAAAAGTTTGATTTTAGGTAATATCAGAATGCTTGGAATTAAGCATGTTCAAAAAATTGGATATCGGCTCATTTCACTGGACACCATGAGAAATATCCGGTGTAGGTATTATGACTAAAGGATGATGATCACGTGCGAGCTATGTCAGATTGCCATGGAAAGATTGTGACTGAACAAGTGATGGAACTTTGCATTGAGTTGGTGGACATTGGCAGTAGTTCTTTTACTTCAAGTGCAGTCCCAATAGGTTGTGCAGCAAGACCTAGTCAGGTGAGAAGAACCGAATCCCCCCATAAGAATTTGGTCTTCTCTCCAAATGGTTGAATCCATAATTGATTTGTTTTTCGAAGAGTTCGAGGTAGACGAAGGTAGGTCCAACCTAGTTCTGATAGTGACAGCAATGACGATACAGAATTTGTCTCAGAAACTCAACTATCGTCTTTTACCTCCTTACAACATATATTTCCACCATCGTTACCACTTTCTAGCCGAGCCCAAGTTCTAAGCCATTATTCGTCATTAGACCTGAATACTATGTAAGTGGAGCTGATGCCTTTTGGTCTGAGGGGCGTTGACGACTATAACACAGATGGGAGCGTGGAGCAAAGGGTTGGCCATAGATTCTACAACAAAGAGTTCGTTCATATTACCATTAAGAACTACAGCATTTGTCGGAGTATAGAGTATTAGGTTGTTGAGTATGATTATCTGAAGTATCATTGTTGGTGTAGATATTATGTTGTAGGTTGTCAGTGGAGCATTTGGATTGCATATCGACAGAATCTTAGTTGTTAGGAGGTTCATAAATACGAGGCTATGCACACGTGTTTGGCGCCAACAATGTCCTAAGATTATTCAAATTTCGATAGTAACTAGATATGCAGAGTGATCTTTTCCATGATAGAAGGTAAAAATTTTTTAAAATTTGCATCTGTTTGTGAAAAAATGGTTACATAATTATCATGTTATTGTTGTAAGATATCTAAAATTAATTGATATATTAATCAATTTAGATAATTCTTCTATTTCGATTAGAGTGGAGTAGAGATATAAATTTGAACCGTCGTACAGAAAAGTTTGAATGACAAAGCAAAAAATAATTGCTCAAATCTCTAAAAATGCCCAAACTAAGCAAATGGTAAAAGTGTAACATGCAGGGGCTGTCTGCATTGTTTTATAGTGGTCCCAGCAATTTGGTAAGCAGTGTTTGTGCTATTGTGGGATACCCGCTTTGTTGTTATGGCTTTGGCAATAACTACGCTATAGCACTCTTTCTCTATTGCGTAGTTCTTGACTGCAAAATAGTACTTACTTACATAATAACATAAGAATATTTAAAATAGTACAAAATTAAAATTTTAAATAAATCAGTAAATATGAGTTTTTCAGTAAATATGTGAAATGTCATAAAACTTAGTATATACCCAATTAGAGCTTAGAGAGAGAGAGAGAGAGAGTATATATATATATGAATGGCTTTAGAGATTGGTTGTCCTACGTTGATTGCATTAAAGTTTAAATAATTTTATCAATACCTTCGCATAGCACCAAATTAAAGTTCTTTATAACCTCAATGTTGTGACTTAGTAGTATATGATTTATATGTTTTTAAATTACCACGTGTATCATATATAATGTGAGCATTCCTGAAACACATTGTCATTGGCACATTTTGGGTAAACTGATAATTCAATATTTTGAGACATTTTTTGACTTGATTTATTGGAATCATTATACAGGCCTTGATCTTTCTATCATGTGCTTTTACTTTCTTTATGAACTACATTGTTGTGTTAAATACAACAATCAACTCAGCCCTTACACAAGCAATTTGTAGTAACTTAAAGGTTGGTCAATGACATGTCTTCATTTTATAACATCTTTAAGAAACAAGATTAAGAATTTAATGATCTATACTTTGTTTACAGGATGTCTTTACTAGTGGATTCGGTTGGCTATTATTTGGTGGGCTTCCATATGATTTGGTAATGATAAATTCACTTGTTATCATGAACTCTTCATTAGTGTCCTATTTAAATTTATTTATTTATTAAAGCTAATTTTGTTTGTAGTTCAATGTTCTTGGTCAATCAATTGGCTTCCTAGGGTCATGCTTATATGCTTATTGTAAAACAAGAGGAAAGTGAGGAACATGTTCCATATTTTAAAGGCGTGCATGCAAGGCAAGAAAGACCCTTTCGAAACATCACAACACACTACAATATTGTGTAACGTACATGTATATTTTTGGTCTTTTTCAAATTTAATATTCTCTAAATATAGAAATCATACACAAAATTTAAGGTGTCGTATGTGGTGGCATCAAAATTTTGGTGGCTAATATGGCTATAGATGAGCATCCTGTAAGACTATGACACGTGCAGAAAAAAGCATATTATATTATTTGATGTTTGGCAAATTTTTATTTCTTTTCTTAAATAAATTAGAAATGGTCAAAATTGCATATGTTTTAAGTCTAATTATTCCAACAATATTTCTTCATTATTTTCTGTCATCTTAGCACTTGAAAATAACAGAATTCTCTATAAATCTTCACAATCAAATCAACATGAACATGGATGCACGTTTACGTGGAAAGAGGAGTATGTTGTTGAATATAGATCTCTACTTATTAATTTTATCTTTTAAAATAAATAATTTTAGAAAAAGAAAAATACCTATTTAAAAAATACCTGTGTAAAATAAAATAAATAAACTTTTATAAATAATATTAAAGAAAGAAAAATACCTACGTAAAAGATTACGCAAACTCAACCTATCAACTTAACCTTTTGAGATAAATAATTTACGCACATTTTAACCATTGTGAGGGAAAATTTCTAGACTTGGCTTGTTTGTCTTGGCTATCCAATTTTATATTTTAGAACAAGATATTAACAAGTAGAAAGAGACAAGCATAATATCATTTGTCCTGAACTAAAATATAGTTTACAACAATAATGGTATTCAAATTACAAGATTAGGAAAAGAATCGGGCACTGTGGCACTTAAATATTTGTCATGCCAACTTTTCAAGACAATTTCTCTAAGATAGCGTCACAAGATGATCCCAAGTTATTAACACTATTCTGATCTTTCCCATATGCAGCAATTAGTAAAGCCTCTGCCCTTCCTGCATTCATTAAATGATATTAAAGCACCTAATGCAAGACTAACTTATACATTCAACAGTAGAACCTAAAAGATTAATCATCAAATAAGAAAAATTTTCAGTGGGTATGCAACTGTAGTGAACTAGTTATGGTGCTTCAGATGATATGGTAGAGGTTCTACTATGCTAAATTTTGATCATTTAGAATAGTGGATATGAAGTAAATTTATAAAAAGAATGAATCACCAATTGCACCCTGAAAAAGATCAAGATACTCACAATTTAGCTTCATAAACATTTATTCTAAAATGGTGTTCGAATGATTAATGTATTGACAATGACAATTTTGTCATTACAATATTGACAGCGATTAATTAGTTTCTAAAAGATCAATTTGACGACAAATTAGTTCTTTCAGACACCTTTCGTTGATATTAGGAAAACCAACAAAAATAACTATTAATAACCAAGTTCATCATTAGGATACCATTGATTAATAAAAAATCTTAAACTCATCTGTCAGCAGATCTATCCTTTGGGGGTCAAATTTGTAGTTCAACCTTAAAGTTAAGGACAATAAAAGATCACATCACATAGAAGGTGACTACTGACTAGACAAAATTAACAAAGAAATTCTATCAAAAAATCATAGGTATTCCAGTTTCTGTTCCACCACAACTAACCTACAAAACTACAATTCCGATCTACCCCAGAAACCCGCCAAAAATTAAGAGTCAAATAAAACATTGTTGGAAGCAATATATGGTTTCTAGGATTTTGTTACTTAAATTAATGTCTAAAAATAGGATATTGAAAACTTCAAAGGCAGAATTTCACAATTACTAAGAAGCAATATATGATTTTGGGGATCTTAGAGACTCAAATTTAGTAATCACATTTTACATTTGGATAACTGATCAGCAGAGTACTTTAAATAATTGATTAAGAGAAATAGGTACCATGATCTTTCTTCCTACTCAACAGGGATTCCAGTGATGGAAATAATGTAGACGCAACTCTCCTGCTGTCATCCTGTATAATAAAAAATTCGATGACTGTCATTGAAAAGGGAAAGTTTACCGTATTCAACAAACAAGATCTATAAATATCAACAAGAAAGCAACAGACAGTGTTGCTAAAGTTTCCTCCAATGAAGCAGGATCCTTAGAGTAAACTGACATGAGTTTGTTTCTAAAAACAACATAAATGGTGGTGCAGAATGCGTAGTATCTTGATAAAAAAAAAAAGAATCATAAAAAAGTTATATCTACTAGGATTAATTGAGGGTGATTAGGGACTGTTTAGTTTTTGAAGATGTTTTGTTTTCATTTTCAATGTTTTGATTTTTAGGATTTTATATAGGAAAAAGTGAAAACAGTGCACATAATAAAATTTTGTTTTCCATTTTCATTTTTCCTTCATAAAACCTTGAAAACAACAGAGCTAAAAATAAAAATAAAAATGGTTTCACAAACAAAGCAGGCTTCACTTTTGAGGATAAGCCTACATACATTTTGCCCTCCTTACAATTCATAGCATGCAGCAGGTGCGTGCATCCAGTGATTTTCCAATAGAACTTTCAATCACATTTCTTGTGAAACAGGGGAAAGAGGAAGGAACTAAAGCAAACCAAATATTAGTTGCTTTCAGGTCAGACACTACCTTTACCGCTATAAGGAGACAGCGTCAATGTAGCACTACATTTACAGCCTATTATCAAGGAAAAAGACTCATTACAACAACAGAGAGCTGCAAAGTTACTACAAAGAGAACTCCTTGAAAGGTAGAGAGGACGAGGATAAGAATCATAAGATGTCCATAAGTATAAAGCTAATAGAAAAGTTACAGAGAACCCAGAAGATAAAACTGCATAACATCCATGGGCAATGGCAGCCCAGTTCCTATGGAGATCTGTAACATGGACCCCCTTGAAAAACTCACTACCCTAGCTCCAAAGAAAAGTCAAGGACCTTATTCTATTTCACAACAAATCTAAAGACAGCTGAAGACTATTTCAATAATAGAAACTTTTTTCTCTAATTCATTATTCTCTAGAAAGAGCTTCTGGAGAATCAGGACAAAGCCACTGTTCCTCAAGCAAACAGATATATAGCCGATTCCAAATTGATCATGCAAACGAAAGACTTATAACATTAAATGGTTATCTTAAGTCCTCCAATCTTCCTGACTACATCGAACATTAGAGAAAATGGTTGTCCAAAGAACCAGATTTTCCTTAGAATATTCGAAACTTCAAATACATTTATCAAAGGCAAACTCTTTGTTATTAAGAGAACGTGTTAAGAAATCAAAGAGAAACCACTTAACAACTACAACCAAATATTTTTTCCTAAAGTGGCAGAGATGAAGATATTGAGATGGATGAGTGGTCATACGCGATTGGATAAAATAAGGAATGAAGATATAAGGGAGAGAGTTTGAGTAACACCCATTGTGGAAAAGATGGTTGAATCGCGTCTCAGGTGGTTTGGACATGTGAGAAGAAGACCGATAGAACATCCAGTCAGGAGGGTGGATGAGATGGAAGATGGACAAATGGCGAAAGGCAGAGGAAGACCTAAGAAGACCATCCATGAGGTGGTCAAACGAGATCTACATGTAAACGGTCTCTCTGTAGACATGATACATGACAGAGCACAATGGCGTCATTTGATTCATGTAGCCGACCCCATTTAGTAGGACAAGGCTTTGTTGTTGTTGTTGTTTGGGGTTAGCTCACAGTGGATTCAAACAAAATTATTATTTGTTCCAGAAATTGTGCAGGATGAGAATATCTGCAGATTCTAAGCTAGTATGATGTTTGTTTAATGAAAGACGGCAGTGTAAGAAACAATAAATAAAGGCTTGATTTTTACGGAATGATTGTGCTAGGAACCCGCATTATTAAAGTGATCCAAATAAGGATAAATGGGTTTAGGATTTAGGGTGAGGAAGAATGCATGGGAGCATCTAAAGTTGGAATAGAATTGGAATTAGGATAAATTTGGACCTCTCGAGAGCTTGAAGAACCTTTTACTGTTTTCTTCTATTTTCTCAGTAGATCACACAACACAAGGAAGAGCGCTACACGTTCTGCTCATGCTCAAATACAGGTCACTCGTAATGTCACATTCACCTTTTCTAGCTATTTGATACCAGTACTTACAGATTGAAACAGAGAAGATAAGCAAAGGAAAGCACCAGGGGTGAGAAAATAATAGTTTTTTGCTTATAGCTATTCAAATCTGTATAGTTAAAACAAACCAACCTTTGTGGACCGGTTTCCAGAGAGTTCAAATTTTGCTTTCCAAGTAATAGATGGCACCGGAACAACGGAAAATCCTGAAGCAACTAAGATCCCAATCCACAGTCCATATCCGAATCCTCCACTCCACCAGCCCTTAAATTACAAAATATGGGCAAACTATTAACCAAAGTTAAGTAAAATTCAAAAACAATGATGTAATTGTTAACAGAAACCACAAATAGTTACTTGGAAAAGAGAAACTAAATGTATTAACACTCGTAAGATGAACCAGATTAGTTGATCTGAAAAAAAAGAAAAACAAAGCTTGCATGAAATTGAAAAGGAAACTTCTGAGCATTAGGGAGGCTCAAAACGCTCCCAAAAGACTAGTCCAATCCCCCCTCCCCCCTCTCTCTCTTTCCTTAAACATTTAGACTAAAAAGAGATTAAAGAACAAGGCATGGTGCATGCTTTTCTTCAAAGATAAATCACATAATCTAAAAGTTTAAACATTAAAAATCCATCACTGTCATTTATAGATCAAGTTTCGATCATATTTCATTAGTACAAGAAGTTGCCTTAAACCAGATTTTCACCAACATAAGGTACAACCAGAGATCCTAATGAGAACTCATACCAACATGAGATGTGTTCTCAATACCATTGAATACTAATTTCCCTCTAACTAGCAAACATCAGCAAAGTTTCTTAAATTACTCTATAAATAGTGGCACCCAATATTAATTTTAATAATTTGAACCTGAACCCCCTCCCCCCCTTTTTTTCTCTCTCTCTCTGTTCTGAATTCTAACTCTGCCTATGTTACACTTGCGGTACATAGCCGGTCCCAAACCCGGATAAAGGAGGAGGGTTGTGTTAGGTCTTCGGCAACCAACGTAAAAATATAGCCGAACCCCCCATGACATGAATCAAAGACATTATTGCGCTAAAGCTAGGTCGTTACCCGGAAGTAACGCGCCGTATGGCTCGAGTACGGTGTCAAAGCAAGAGCCGCTGCATCGGTGCCCGGATGTAGTGTTAAATGAGTAAGGGTTCTCGCGTTTTCGTGAATGGACGAGGGTAAATAAGCTAGTTCACAAAGGAAAAGGTAAAGGTCGAAGCGACAAAATGTTGAGATTTGGGACATGGAACATAGGCACTCTAACAGGAAAGTCCATGGAGGTGGTGGACACCATGACAAGGAGGAAGATTAACATTATGTGCCTACAAGAAACGAAATGGGTTGGTGCAAAGGCTAGGGAGTTGGATTCTTCTCGTTTCAAACTTTGGTATACAGGAAAGGTGAAGAATAGGAATGGAGTTGGAATAATTGTGGATAAGCAGTGGAAGAAGGACATAGTTGATATCAAGAGGGTGGGAGATCGGATCATCTCTATCAAACTTGTGGTGGAGGGAGGTGCTTTCCACGCCTATGCACCGCAAGTGGGTTCAGACGAACAACACAAGATAAGGTTTTGGGAGGATCTAGAGAGTTTGGTTCAAGGCATACCTTTGGGAGATAAGATTTTCTTAGGAGGAGATTTAAATGGCCATGTTGGGAGAGAAGTGACTGGATATGGGAGTATTCACGGAGGCCATGGTTTCGGGGTGATCAATGCCGAGGGTAAAACTATTTTGGACTTTTTCTCAACTTTTGATCTTCTCATCGCAAATACATGTTTTAAAAAGAGAGACGAACATCTTATAACCTATAAGAGTGGCATGACAAGCTCTCAAATCGACTTCTTCTTGTTGAGGAGAGTCGACCGGAAATTTTGCATTAATTGTAAAATTATCTCGGGAGAGAGTTTGACAACACAACATAGGGTGCTCGTCATGGATTTTCGCGTTGAGCAAAAGTTGAGGAAAAGACATCATACGAAGAACCCAAGGACGAGGTGGTGGCGGATGAAAGGTGAGGAACAAAGAAGCTTCCTAAGACGGGTAGGAGAAGAGGCAAAGTGGGATGGGAATGGAAGCGCGGAAGAGATGTGGAGGGAGATGGTAGAAGTTATTAGAAGAACAGCAAAAGAAAGTTTTGGTGAATCTAAAGGAATAGGACCAAGAGACAAGGAGTCCTGGTGGTGGAATGCGAGTATACAAGAAAAGATAAAGATAAAAAGAGAATGCTTTAAAGAGTGGTCTTTATGCCGCAATGCAGATAACTGGGAAAAATATAAGGCGGCTAAGAAAGAGACAAAAGTGGTTGTAAGTGAAGCAAGAACAAGAGCATATGAGGGTCTCTACCAGTCTTTGGGCACGAAAGAAGGAGAAAAAGGTATATATAGAATTGCAAAGAGCCGGAAAAGAAGAACGAGAGATTTGGATCAGGTTAAGTGCATAAAGGATAAGGATGGAGAAGTGTTGGCTCAAAAGGAGAAGATTAATGAAAGGTGGAAGAGCTACTTCTACGAGTTATTTAATGAGGGACAGAAGACTCTTCCGAGCCTTGGTCGATTATGCACAAGGAAAGAAGATCAAAACTTTGACTACTATCGAAGGATTCGAGACTTCGAGGTAAAAGAGGCTCTAAAGCAGATGAAAAATAGCAGGGCAGTAGAACCTGATAATATCCCGATTGAGGTTTGGAAGGGTCTTGGAGGAAAAGGCATCAACTGGTTAACCAAGCTTTTTAATGAGATTTTAAGGTCAAAGAAGATACCTGATGAGTGGAGAAAGAGCACCTTGGTACCTATCTACAAGAATAAGGGGGATATACAAAGTTGCGGGAATTATAGAGGGATTAAGCTTATGAGTCATACTATGAAGTTATGGGAAAGGGTGATAGAACGGAGGTTGAAAAAAGAGACACAAGTAACAGAGAACCAATTTGGATTTATGCCAGGCAGATCTACCACTGAAGCGATATACCTATTAAGAAGGATGATGGAGAGGTATCGTAGTAATAAAAGGGATCTACACATGGTGTTTATTGATTTGGAAAAAGCGTATGATAGGGTACCAAGGGAGGTCTTATGGAAGGTTTTAGAAAAGAGGAGAGTAAGGATCGCATATATTCGGGCAATTAAAGACATGTATGATGGGGCCACAACTAGTGTGAAGACTCAAGGTGGTGTGACAGAGGAATTCCCTATTGGTATAGGATTACACCAGGGATTATCCTTAAGTCGATACCTTTTCACATTAGTCTTAGAAGTACTCACAGAGCACATCCAAGAGCCTGTGCCATGGTGCATGCTTTTTGCCGATGATATCGTCCTTATGGGAGAGTCAAGGGAAGACCTAAATAAGAAGTTGGAGTTATGGAGAGAAGCTCTAGAAGTGTATGGTCTGCGCATAAGCCGTAGCAAGACGGAATATATGGAATGTAAGTTCAGTCTGAGAAGGGAAAACTCCAATATAGAGGTGAAAATTGGAGAGAACACCCTACGAAAAGTTAAAAGTTTTAAGTATCTTGGGTGCATCATACAGGATAATGGAGAGATTGAACATGATGTAAATCATAGGATCCAAGCAGGTTGGTCAAAATGGCGGAGTGCATCTGGTTTTATATGCGACAAAAAAGTGCCTTTAAAACTTAAAGGTAAATTCTATCGCACCGCTATAAGACCGGCTATGCTGTATGGTACGGAGTGTTGGGCGGCTAAAGGGGAGCACGAACATAAGCTGAGTATGGCAGAGATGAAGATGTTGAGATGGATGAGTGGTCATACGCGATTGGATAAAATAAGGAATGAAGATATAAGGGAGAGAGTTGGAGTAGCACCTATTGTGGAAAAGATGGTTGAATCGCGTCTCAGGTGGTTTGGACATGTGAGAAGAAGACCGATAGAACATCCAGTCAGGAGGGTGGATGAGATGGAAGATGGAGAAAGGGCGAAAGGCAGAGGAAGACCTAAGAAGACCATCCATGAGATGGTCAAACGAGATCTACATGTAAACGGTCTCTCTGTAGACATGATACATGACAGAGCACAATGGCGTCGTTTGATTCATGTAGCCGACCCCACTTAGTGGGACAAGGCTTTGTTGTTGTTGTTGTTTGTTCTCTGTTCTGAATTCTCTAAATACTGGCTCAAACAACCAGTGGCAATTTGCAAGAAACAACACACTAGGAAAAGACATTTTCCTTCTCAAAGTGGATTTCATTCAAAAGAGGAACAAACCATTCAACTTAAATAAGCAGACAGCTTTCCTTACATATATCAACTAATAGGAGACTAGCCTAATGCTCATACCATTCAACCAGATCTTCTCATTCTATGTTGACTACAATAAACTAGGGCAATAGTATAAATTTTTTAATGGTACTCAAGGGAAAGGTTCTAGTTAATGTAGTACAACTCGAGAATTCAGTAAAACGTCTCAATGAACTCGAATCATAAAGCCAACTTGTCAACTCATAAAGTTTAACTGTTCAAAACATATCATTTAAATAATATATCTTGGAAACTAAACATAATTAAATAAAATATTTATTATTAATATTTAAATTATTTAACTTTGTAACAAGGCATGTGTATTAAATATTGTAAAAATATAACTTAACCCATAACTTAATTATTATACCATATTGTAATTGGCATGTATATTAGTTTACAGTCTGACATAACATATAAATAATAAGAATAAGAAATTTATACAATAAACTCAAGTTCCCAATAGAAATGACAAAAACTAATTTAGACTTGTAAACTTTCTAGTAGAATTGAGGCTTAACCGATTTGATTAGCGTTTACTTAAATCACGGGTATCATAAAAAAGAAAGTTTATATATGAATTCGCATGTTTTGCATAGTTGGATTTGTAACTCATCTAGTACGAGTTAAATGGTTAATGTGACACTTTAGCAACCTTATTTTTGGTCAAGATGAAAGGAAAGCAAATTTACTCTTGAGATCTAGGCAGGGTTTTCTTCCCATTAGGGGACAAGTTGAAGCCAAATCAAGGGAATTATGAGAAGGCTAGTTGACCAACTTTTCAAAAGGAATGGGAAATTAAAGAAAATAGCAAGTTATTATCATTGGCAAAATACTAATTTCATTATAAAACTCCAAAGATTTTCAAGTTATAGTGAGCATACAAACCTGTTTTCCATCTTGTGGATAAGGGAGTGATTGCTCTATGTATGCAGTGGTTCCTAATGAAATCAAGATTCAATTTGCAAATAGCCAACCATAAACATTGTCAACCTTCAAAGAAATACGAAAAAGCAAGATAATGATTCCAAAACTACAGTAATAAACTGAGGAATTGTTATCAACAATCTATAACTAAGGGCACATCATCTATGATAGAAATTATAAGCAATATCAGACCAACACTTTGAGAATACCAATAGGAGAAGCACACAAAATATCAAAACATTTTATAACACAATCGATATTTCATTTTTTTGTAATTCAACAAGTACACATTAAGATTATTCCTGGTAGCAAGGGAGCCGAGGAAATGGAAGGGGCACCCTATGAACAAAGGATCCTCAAAATATCAAAATTTTGACTTCTTACATTAACAGCAGCTTCGGATTTAGAGTAACAAGATCTCTTAATGATTCTGTACAGTATCCACTGCTTCCCAAATGTATTCATGAACTTAATGTACTTAACTAACAGCCAGTCCATCCAAAGTTTCCATCAACTCTACATTTTTGTATTGCAGAAAATTTAGAAATAAAATACTAAACATTAACGTACAAGTTTACTAAGATGCTTACAATAAATCAAATCACATCAATTAGAATTGTCAACATATTATGCTTGCAAACCAGGTGATAGAATAGAAAAAAAAAAGGGAAAGGAAAAAAAGAAAAGATAAGGAAGTCAAGATTTAAAACTTCAGGCTAAAACCACCAATAACAAGAGAAAATAGACAATTGGACTGAAGCCTATGACGATTCAATTTGCAAATTAATATCAATCAGAAGTAAACATTTTGTTGAAGCTCAGAGCCCAAAAGAAAAGCAATCAAGATGCCTGCATATTTATGTGGGGATAAAGATTGAGAAACCATATTATACCAACTGGAGCATCAAAACTACGAACCAACTGAACAATGGATTTCGCATCTAACCGTCTTCGAGTTCTTTTCCCAACAAGTATTTGCACAAAAGGGGAATCGAATACCTGCATATATTGGACTAAAATTATATGACATCTTTGGCAACATTTGAAGCAATGAAATTCCGAGCATCATCTATCTAAAAAGAGGAAATCAATATAATTAGAGGATAAAATGCCAATCCACATAAATAGAAAGGATTTATAGTTTCATCGCCTCTTCCTTTTATGAAGAAACTAAGAAATCTAATAGTGACACTGCACAATAGCTGAAAACTTTAATCAATTACTATATCCACGAGACATTAATTTAAGAATGGATAGACTAAATAACCCCTCTTTGCCTTTTTGCATTTCACATCACACTGCATAGCAGCCTCTGATCATGTTAATAGCAAATAGCAGCTTCTCTACTATCAATAATCTTGCTCCTTCATAAATCTATCTCCAACATGCATCACTTTCATCTCTTTTTAATATCATGTATTGACAGGAAAACATTGAATTCTCGCATAAAACACCAAATTCTCAAACCCAAGCCCTAAAATGAATCCCACCATCGTCAGAGGTAATTTCCAAACCATATAAGGAATATAGCAGACTTCTGAGAACCGAATTCACTTGTTCCTTTTACAGGAACACCTCCTTCTGACTTATAAGGTAAAAACTAGAAAGCCACGTAACGCGAACGAAAAAGAAGAAGGATACCTGAGGCGCAGAATCAGAATGAGAATGTTGAGTTTTCAAGAGCGCCACAGCGCCAGAGACGTCAGGGTCGATTCCAAGAACCCATTTGAAGTTGGAGGCATCACTTTGGTGTTGCTGTGTGTCTTCACTCAAAAGAGGGTAAGACAGTGAAGACAGCCAATTCTCTTTCAGTTGAGCATCGGAGGCCTTCGCCTTTCCGCATCTTCTGATTTGAGACGAAGAAGAAGAAGCAGCAGCAGCAGCAGAGAAAGCCTTAACTTGGATTGGTTTGAGTTTGAGTTTGAGTTTGAGTTGAGAAGAGAGGCTGTTCATGAAACTGAAATGCGTTGAGTGCCAGTCTTGAGTCAATTGCAGGGATTCCATCAATTGGAACGTGAGACGAGCCAAGAAACAAAAGATCCTTGCAGATTTTTGTACCAACTACTGTATCCAGTACGGGCATTAAATATGGCCGTTATTCAAATAATTAAGGGCAACTATACTTTATCCGGATTTAGGTTTTTTAAATTTTGACTTTTATTTTATAGAATAAAATATAATTTTTTATTATTTATTTTATAAGTGGGATCAAAAACAAATATGAAAGATAAATTATTTAATATAACAATCATATTTTATCCTCTAAAATAAAAATTCAAAATTTAGAGGATCCAAATTTACCTTATATTGATGCAGTTTATCTCAGACAAATGCTAATGTTTTTCGCAAAATTATGTTGTTATTAGAAATAGTAAATTAGTAGATTTGTACTTTTAATTTTTTTATAATCTTATAAAAAATAATTGGCAAGTCAAAGATATAAAACATATGATTCTACGAATGCTAATGAGAGTCAGATTGTGTCAAATGTGCAAAATTCAGTGTTAATATTCAAAAACATGTCAAGAATTTTTTATTGTCCGTTTAGAATGTTCAAAAAATGAGTAGTGTTATACCTCCAAATTTTTTTTATGAATTAATTCCAACTAAGTTAAACAATAAGATTTGGAATAATATTAACTATAATTAATTTTTGTTATATTATAACAATTTAGTTAGATTTAATTAATAAAAAGACTTGGATATATAAGATTATTTTAAAGGAATATAGACAAAATCTAAAAACTAAAATAATAATCAAATATCCAATCCTAGCTCTCTTCATATGGCATTTCGAACACAAACACAACCCCAAAATCTAGTTGTAACTGCTAGGTGGCCTTAGTATGGTCTCCCTCCTAGATATACAACTCAACTAGTCTCAAAATTACGTAATTCAAACAATTTAGGAAGTATTTCACGTGTTCCAGTACAGTTTTTTTTCTGTTGCCCACGGTATCTCCCAACTCGACAGGTTAAGGACTAATCCATCGCAGATTGGAACTCCATTTAAGAGTCTGCCGCTGGCCAATGGGTTGCTGCATGCACAAGACGAGATTTAAACTCCTAACACTTGCTTAAGCGGAAAAGTGAGCAAACTATTCGACCAACGCAAGTTGGTTAGTTCCAGTGCAGTTTGCTAGTCAATTAAAATAACCAACTCACGTACCCAAATATGACCTGAGATACCTTAGTAGGTCAACCAACAACAACAAATACTACTGAATCCTTAGTAGTATACTAGTATTTCAATAGCAAATTGTAGAATGTCACCATAACTTGGTGAATATATTGATCCTACAAACGATTTTAGTAATAAATCCTATCATAGCTGGCACTAATACAAAATATGATCGGTTAGCTCGCCAAGCTAGTTGAATTGCTAGGATATAGACCCTGGAAGCGTCCATGTCAATGGGGATGACCTTTTCAATGTCTGAATGTAATTTCATATTCTTAAAACTTCTTCAAGGAGACCATCAAGTTTCAGATTACAACTGTGTTCATTTAAGACATATCCATCTTGACTATGCGCGAAAATAAAATTGTACATGAAACCTGGTCAATGAACTAGTTCAAACTTCAAAGATTCATCGGTTGTAAAGGGACTAGGGGCATGCTACATAGTTGGGCATGTGTATATAGAGCTTTATGAAAGACTATACTCCAATCTAGTGTCCTGAAAATCTCCAATGGTTATTATGGATCCCTTCAAATTGAAACAAGAAAAGCAACCTTCCTATCATGTCCTTTTTATCTGCCTTGTATCTATTTGAAGAAAATCATGTGTCCTCAACAACGCCTTGCTGGTTAGACAGATCGAGAAAGAAACTGTTGAACAAAAGCCCAAACCCTCAAATATGTTTTGGTTATCATACACCATGTCACTCCAACTAAAATATATTTAATGCTTTGACCCGAGTGTAATTTCGTAGATGACTCCTTCAAGATTTCCGACAATGCGCCGAGTTCCAGGCACTTCTTTCATCTGCATCTGGTGCTTAGAGGCTTCGATAATAATCATTGAATCCATTCTGCAAGGAGGGAAACAGAATGCTTATAACTTTAAACCGACAGTGACACGGACTGAATAAAATGGAAATTTGAAAATTAGATACTGTAATGCTTATGCTAAAATGTACCTGATTGATGTCTGCAATAGAATGGTAAAATGATTTTCGTTGTTCAAATTTGAAGAGCGTAAAATAAAATAATGAAGGAAAATTCAGAGATTACCTTTGTTTTAGGGTAAACTATACTTTTTGTTCCTAACGTTTGCTATTTTTTTAAGAATATTCATGAAGGTTTCAGGTTTTATGGTCCTCCACTATGTCTTTCTACTTATTTGGAGTTGCAAAGAAAATTAATCAAGGTAGCACAAAACCAAGAAAACTTTCAAAATAATGCAAAAATTTGTAAAGATTTTACAAAACTAGTTTCAACCACATTCTAGCAACATAATATCTGTTCCTAAGCCTATCCAATAACACTAGATTTTAGATACATTAACTATGCAAACCTGGATCCAGTCATTCTACAAGATAAATATGCTGCCAGTAAAACATAAAAGTAGCAGAGCAAATTTTATTAAGGCAAGAAAATAAACACAACACTGAACATAACAAGCTAGGTTACTTACATCTTAGTTCGTGATACATAGGCTAGTATGAATTTGCATCTCCTGCCCTCTCCAGCCCACAATAGTTGTTCAACAGTATTGAATAGCATAGGGACGCTTGACTGCTGAAAGCTTATGCATTGTCAAGGTCTTGAGAATTATATTTTTTCGTAGTTTTAAAATATCAGCCACGGCAGTGCAATGGCAGAATGACATGGCAGATTTTGTGGCTGCTGCCATCTGGGAGTACATTGTGTTGCAGAAAATCAGGGACTGAAAGTGCGGTGGCATTCCGTGACAGAAATGGCAGTGACGCAGTGTTATGTGGAATTGTTTTGCTTGAGGGTTGTTTTTGTCATTATAAAACCCTAAACTAACGTAGGAACACAAAACCTTCTCTGGCTGATTTCAGCCTCTTCACCAACACAAAACCTTTTTGCAGTAGGAGTAGCACTATAACTTCCTCTTCCTTGCTTCCTTGGGTTGGTGAAGAGGCTGAAATCAAGTCGGAAGGTTTTGTGTTCCTAACATTAGTTTTATGGTTTTTAAAATGACAAAAACAGCCCTCCAATGCAAAATATATTCCACAGAATCCAGCCATTTCTGTCAGGAAATGCCACGGCGTCACTGCCATTGTGGTCCCTAGTTTTCTGCCATGCCATTCTGCAATGGCCAATATTTTAAAAGTATCAATCCAGTGCAAGAAAACCATGGAAATTTGACTAAGAAACTTAAGACAAAAATAGTATATGGTTATTAAAGAAGAATGTTCAAGGTTCCCCAGCATCTAGGCATATGCTACAAGGAAGGAGATGAGAACTGAAGTAGAAAAATGAGCAAATGGGAAATGAGTAAGAATGGGAAATATTGAAACGTGTGGATAAATTCAAGATTATATTCATTAGGATATAGATGTCAGCTCCAAGGACAAGGTCAAAACCTCCTGGATGATTTTGTAAAATGTCATTGATCTGATCAGAGTTCCCCCATTCCAGTTTATTGGCAAATAATCCTGCATCAAATATTATTTAAATAGAATGTCTAATTCAATGCATCAAAATATCTATCTCTTCATAAGGTTTAGGACTTACCGCGAGAAGAAGGACTAGTATTGTCGGAACATGAATGGAGCTCTATATTTTTATTTAAAATCTGAGAAGAGATACCATAATAATTAGTCTACAATGCAGATAGATTGGAATGTGCTACTAAACAGCTCAGGAACAGATTTCATAATCCTGCCTTTAGCACTTCTTCATTATGATCCGTCATCACAACTTTATGGCAGAATCTGCTGCAAAGTATTCCAGTAATACCTAAAATAAAGGTAATCATTGTTTGCGAGCAATACAAATAGAAAACCCAATTAAAATGAAATGAGTCTAAGATTCTAAGTATACAAAATGATATTTTCGTATCAAGGTGAAAACATACCAACACCAGAACCCAATTCGATGGCAGTGCATCCCCGCAGCATTTCAACATTCTTTGAAAGATAATCATTTAGCAGCATGGCTCCCGGCCATACCAGCTGCCCTGTCAAATCAAAATCAGCTGATCCGAAACATAATTAGTGTAGCTGACGGTTATTTTCATCCTAAACAATTAACCCATTCCACACCCAATCTGCATATTTATGAAAATTAGAATAATCTTGTGCGTGAAGGAGCACTTGGCTAAAGTATAACAAGGTCAAAACATTGGCACTGTTTTAAAATTTCTTGAGACAACTCAGAATGCAATAAAATTTCTTTAAACCCTAGTTCCAATACGCTCCTTTAGCTTCCATCAATTCAAGTATAACTTAAAAAAGAGCCACAACTAAAAATATGATTGGTGAGTCATCATGTAAGTAAATAAGTAAATAAACAAAGAAAACTCACTTGAAGCGGATTGAAGACAGAAGAGCTGAATGTCTTGGGATCCAAATGTGAAGTTCGTAAGCTGGTAACTTAAAATTCCAAGAAAGAACTTGAGAGTTAGAGTGAGGACAGTGTAGTCACGAGAGAGAGAGAGAGAGGTTACTTGTCATTGAGGAAGAAGGACGCATCTAAGCAAACGATATCATCATCGTCTTGTTGTTGTGTGTTTGGTGTTGCTTCCATGTTCAACGCTTAGGGATTAATACGACGGCGTCTGCGCTTCTTTCTTCAGTAGCCGCCCCGTTGTGTGTTCCAACTTCCAAATGAGTCTCTGGGTGAGACTAAGATTACGTCATTACCAGCACTGAGCAAATGCAAGCCGAGTTGGTGAAAATTGCAGTAAACTATTAAAAAATGGTGGGTACTCCAATGAAGATATTATAATTGTCTTCATGTAATAATTTTTTTTTTTGATCCTTGGATGATGGATTGTAGGGTTAGATTTTGATATGTTAAAAAAGTGTTCTTTCTATTTGAAGTGTGGCCAAATCAATAAATCACACTTTTATACAAAGGATCTTCATAAAAAGATGTTTTTTACATCTTCATTTGAGTAGCTCCCTTAAAAAATACCAATGTTCTCAAAACCAAATCAGACCGACGGGTTTGACTCGATTAATTGAAAACCGAACATCTAATAAGATCGATTAAGGCATAAAATCGTCCGATAACTTAAGAACCGACCGAATTGATAGTTAACCAATAAATTGTTAAATTTGGTCGAATTTTTTTAGGATTATCGGTTTGTTTTATATATATATAAAAAAATATAGATAGACAATGGAAATACTAAACACTGTGAATAATGAATATATCGAATATTCAATTCATTCGAATTTTTTTAGGAATATCAGTTTGTTTTATATATATAGAAAAAGTATAAGTAGACAATGAAAATACTAAACAATGTGAACAATTAATATATTGGATGTTCAATTCACTTGCTGTGTGGATAGTTATCCTACTATTAAGATTTAGATGGATAATTTGGGAGTGTAGTATGTTTTTATTTTATTAGACTACTTTTAAAACACATTGTTCACATTATTCACAAAAACTATTGTCTACCTAACAAAGTCTATATATATATATATATATATATATATATATATATATATATATATATATATATATATATAACAACCCAATTACCCACCCCACCTCTTCCCCTCCCCTTTCTCTTTTTGAGAAACCCTAAATAGTATACCCAGCAACCATCGGTCCTTTTGAATCGTTTCTCTTCTCGTCGTCATTTCTTTAGAGGTATCTCTCTTCGAGTTCTTTCTCTATTTGAGGTTCCGAACTCAATGTCCTCTTTCTCTATTTTTCTCTATCTCTCTTTTACAGCGACTAAAGATGGCAACGGGGCAAGGTAGGGATGGGAGATACCTTCCCGTTCCTCGTCTCCGCCCCTAGATTTCATCTCCGTTCCCGCCGTGGAAAAATATTGTCCCCCATCTCTATTTTTCACGGATCTTCATTTTTCATTTTCCTATATTGATAATTTACATGCAAAGTTCTAACAAAAAATTAAAAAAAAAAACAATCAGAAAACATTATTACAATATACAAGGATACAGTCACACAGCGGTGAAAAAGGAAAAGGATGCCGTGATCAGAGATAATGAGACGGCTAGGGGGTGACGACACGATGAGCACTGAGCAGGAGTGACAAGGGGTATAGTTGTAACAGTATGAGAGATTGGGATATGCGAGTTTTAGCCTTTTGGGTGACTGGGGAGTGGGACGGCGCATGGTTATGGATAGAAGGAAAAACACTTTTAGAGTTAGGTTTTTCAATATATATATATATATATATATATATATATATATATATATATATATATATATATATATATATTAGAAATAAATTATTAAAGGTATTTAAGTAAATTTAATAATTTGGAGATTAGTGGGAATGGGACGGGGATCCCGCTCGGATTCCTATATCTGCCTCGGAAAAATCTTTTTCCCCATCCTCATCCTCGCAGAGAAAATTCTTCTTCTTCAGGGTCCTATTTAGGGCGCTTTCTCGCGAAGATGCCCGCGCTTCGGGAAGTTTTGTCATTCCTAACGACGAAATCTCTTTCTACTCGGCTGTGGAGTATTAGTTGCGCTGTCATCTTGCTCGGTTATTTTGTTAATTTTATTTTTTTATTTCTAAGTTGTTAGTTGCTAATTTTTCTGATTTTCAATTGTTGATAGTATGCTATGAGGTAGTACTTCACTACATTATTTATTGTTTATGTTAGAATTTTTCTAATTCTGAGTTATGTTATGATTTGATTGAGTTGTTTATGCTAATTTTTTTATTTATTGATTTGAGTTGTTAATGGTGCTATGGGGCAGTGTTTCACTATATTATTTGTTGTTTATGCTAAAAAAATTTATTCTGAATTATGCTATGATTTTGATTCTAAATTGTTTATGCTGATTTTTTTTTTATTTGTTGATTTTGGTTATTGATTTGAGTTGTTGACGAGACTATGCTGCAATATTTCACTACATTCTATTATTTATGTTGGAATCTGATTCTGAGTTATTTAAATTATATATTAAATTTTTAATAATTTTATTTTATATTTAATCAAATCGGTTGAATTTCGATTAAACTTTAGTTGAATTTTTGAATTATTGAACCAATTATTTTATCGGTTTATTGATCAGTTCGATTTTCACCATCTTAAAAAATACTAAAGTTCTAAGCACAGTTGTACCTGAATCAGTACTAATTTATTCATTTATTAGTCTAATTGATAAATTAATCGGTTAAATTATTTAGATTATAATTATTAAATATAAATTTTAAAAATATAATATAATATAATTTGTATATATTATATAATTTTTAAAAGATTATAATTTCATAATATTATTACAACTAAAAATACTAATTTTAAATAAAAATAGTAGAATTTATATATAACAGAAGTTATGAATTCAATTGTAATTAATTTATTATTTTGTGATTTTATTAATTTTTTTCAATTTAGAGGATTTTTTTTCTTTGTTACGTGTTATTTGGTAATATTTGTATCAAATCAAATAAATAAAATAAATAGCATAAATACATAAAATATGTTTCATAATTCCATCAATTTTATAACAAGAACGGTTTAGATAAAAACAAGGTAACTAAAAAAAACGAAAATACAATCATTATAAAACATAAATATTAATAACACGCAAGTGAAACAAAGTTTATTAATCCAAAACAGCTTTGAGCAGCTGAGCCAGCTTATGGGGTGCAGTAAGCTGAGGGAAATGGCCAGTCATGTCTATGAACTCCAAAGCAGAGACCCCTTTCATCATCTTCTCCAAGTAGTGCCCTACGCTCACCGGAATGGCCGCATCGTTACTTGACTGAATGATGGTGCATGGAGTCTCAACGTTTTGCAGTATCTTTCTGTTGTCGCTATGAAACACGGTCTTGGCCAACGACACCGCCACTTCAGCGCCCATGTTTTTCAAGCAGCTTCGAAATTTGTCAACGGCGTCAGAGTCGTTGGGACCCACTGCAATTGGAGCGTATGCTGAAACCCACTCTTCAAACTGCAGTTCTATTGTTGATATTAACTGCTCAACGTCTTCCCTCTCAAACCCACCTTCGTAGTCCTCATCATTTATGTACCTTGCATAATCATACAATATATTCTTCTATTATATATTTGATTAGTTAGGAAATTATTTTAATTTTTTAGTTTGTTTGTGGACAATACATATATTAATTATGCTATTTTAAATTAAATGATTTATATAATGGTGATCTCATTTATTATTATAAATGTTAAATTGAATAAGTCATTATTACTTTTGATTTTGAATTAAACGAGAATAAAATCAGATATTATCTTTTGTTCTTTAGATAATTATCTTTTGGTTTTACATATATTATCTTTTGGACTTTAGATACTATTTTATTTGGATTTTAGGGTTTAATGGGTGTCATGTTCAAATATAAATAGGTCTTCAGGATTTCGGTCTCCAATGTACCAAAATCGTCTTTGTTGCTCTTTCCACATCAAAAGAATTGCACTTCAGCCACCTAGAAATACAAAAAGCTTTGGTTGAGGAATATCACTTTATATATTTTTTATGATTTAATATGGATGATATGGGTTATTGAAATTAATTTATTCTAACATGATTATTCTTATGAATGATTATTTTGTTTAAAAAAATACATGAAATGACACCCATAAAAATGATAAAAAATACTCTTTATACACTAAAATTAGTCATCAATATATTTATGTATAAATATTTATTTCTTTTTTTTAATTTTATTATTATTTTTTATTAAGTATTATAAGTCGTTAGTGATAGCGGACGACCATATAAGTTATCTTATCACTAATTTGTCGTCCATGGCAAATAATATAGTGTGTGTAGATTACAGTTTTTTTTTTCAAAGATAATAGGTTATATTTCATTAATTATTAAAAAATAAAATATAAAAATGTCCAAAAGCAGGACAACATAATAAAAGGTGGGGATTTCCCAAAAACACTACACTGAAAGTATTCATCCAACGGTGTGTGGTCGAAAAAAGAAGAAAAATCTTAAAGAAGAAATAATGATAAATCAAATTGAATGCATCTAAGAGCTTGGCTCATGGAGATGACGACTTAAACTGGGAGTTCTTTGGATTTCACGGAGCAACTTGACAGAGCTTGCTAGAATGGCAGACGGCATAGAAGTAGAACCTTCAAAAATCAACTGGTTGCGAGCTTTCCAGCAGTTCCAGCAAATGATGGCAAGCAATTGAGGATTACGGTCAGCATTCTTCAACGGGTTAAGTATCTCTGTTGATGCAGTCCACCATGTCCAAAAGTCGTTAGAACTCTGAGGGGGAAGACAGTCACGAAGATAACTCTGAGACCATACGTCTTTAATTCTAGAGCAATCGATCAAATAATGAGTGACTGTTTCCGTTGCTTCATGACAGCAAGGGCATATTGGTGATATAGATGGGATGCGGTGATGAATCTGAGCAAGCACCGGAAGTCGGCCATGGAGAGCTTTCCAGATAAATAGCTTAATTTTGTGAGGCAAGTTCAACATCCATAGATTAATCCACGGCTTCTTCTGTTGCATATAATTAGGGCAAAGCTCCAGAGGCGGATGGTAAAATAAATAGCCAATTCTGTAACCTGAAGCTGTATCATATTGCTTGGATTTGTTCAAATCCCATTGCAATTTGTCCCTACTCTGCTGAATTTTAACTGACAAAATCCTGTTTGCAACGTCTTGGGAAAATAGTTATTGAATGAGATTCTGATTCCAATTTCTATTTTCAGTAATTAGATCTTTAACTCTTGGAAACAACTCAGAAATAACATGTCTATTTGGCATGTCAGAAATCATTAAAGGATACGGAGGAGGCAGCCAAGGATCCTCAAAAGTTCGGATATCCTCACCAGTACCCACAGCCCAATTAAGACCTTTTTCAACAATCTTTCGGCCTTCCAGTATGCTCTTCCATCCCCAAGAAGGTAAGACTCCAATTTCTGCCGTTATAGCATTACCATTGCTAAAGTATTTACCTCTTAAGATTTTGGATAATAAGGAAGTAGGCTGTGTTACAAGTCGCCAAAACTGTTTGCCTAAAAGCGCCAGATTTTGGATTCTGAGATCTTTAAATTCAAGGCCTCCTTCTTTTCGTGAGCGAGTCATAGTGTCCCAGCTAATCCAAGCCATCCTCCTTTCAGAACCTTTTTGTCCCCACCAGAACTGAGAAAGTAGAGAGTGAATTTCCGAAATTAAACCATCAGGCAACTTGAAGCAAGACAATGTATAAATAGGAATAGCTTCTCCCACTGCCTTAAGCAGTACGTGTCTACCACCTGACGAAAGAAGATTGCGCTTCCACCCTTGGATTCTTTTCCGAACCTTTTCTTTGATCATACTAAAAGAAGCCTTTTTCGATTTAGAGACTGTAGAAGGTAAACCAAGGTATTTATCTTGAGCCCCAATATGATTAATATGCATAGAGTTAGTCAGTAGTGTACGAGTAGTGGACGGAGTGTTGTGACTAAAGAATACAGCAGATTTATTAAGATTTACCCTCTGGCCACTGATGCTTTCATAAGAATTCAATAAATGTAGGATATTTGAACATGCTTCAGGATTAGCCTTACAGAATAAAATGGAATCATCAGCAAACAGGAGGTGGTTGACCTTGGGACATCGCCTATGTATCTGAAGACCCTGAATTAGTCTGTTTTGTTCTGCCTTGTGTAGCAAGAAGGAGAGACCTTCTGCACAAAAAAGAAAAAGATAGGGGGATAGAGGATCTCCTTGTCGAATACATCTATTTGGTTTGAAGAAACCATAAGGTTGTCCTTCCACAATAACAGAATAAGAAACAGTTGTCACTAATTCTCGAATCCACATGATCCATCGAGAGTCAAAACCAAACTTCTCCAATATAAACCAAAGAAAGTGCCATTCCACCCTATCATATGCCTTACTCATATCTAATTTTAGCGCCATTTCATTTTCGAGACCCCTTTTTTTGTTCTTCAAGTAATGCATACACTCGTGAGCAATTAGGATATTCTCAGAGATTAATCTGCCTTTAATAAAAGCACTTTGCGTAGGGCTAATTAGTCTATTCATCATACTCTGAAGCCTATATACAAATACTTTGGAGATAATCTTGTAAAAGACTGAAGATAGGCTTATTGGTCTTACCTGAGTCATATCTTTAGCATCAGAAATCTTGGGAATAAGACAGATCTGAGTGTGGTTAAAACCCTTCAAGATACTGTGTTTGGATTACAGTTTACAAACTGAAGTTTGTATAAAATTGATTTTGTAAAATTGATTTTGATCAAAAGTGAGTTAGTGTTAACGTGGTTTATGTTTGGCAATTTTTATTTAAAATGGATTGTAGTAAACTAAATATTGTTTGGATTACATCATTCAAAATCACTTTTAGGTAAAAAATTACAGAAAAAGGACATAAATTTAAATAATTATTTTATGTTATTTATAATTTTATTTTAAATATTTAAATAAATTTTAATATTTTTTAGTATTTTCAATATTCTTTAGTACTCTAATAGGATTAATAGAATCATAATACAAAGTAAAAAAATATTCCATGTAAAAAAGAAATAACAATAACAATAAAAAACTCATATAAATAAAAAAACAAAAATTTTATAAAAAACAATAATATGCATAAGAGAGTATTAGAAAAAATATTATAAAAAAAATAAACATATAAATAATGAAGGACATAATTGGTACATACAATATAATTTTTAATCCAACGTAAAAAGTTAAATGGAAAAACTAGAATTTATAACTTTTAGTAAACGTGAATTTAACATTTTATAACTTTTGATAAACGTAGATTTAACATAAAAATCACTTCTGCGTTTAGAGGATAAAAATATTACCAAACACAAAAATAAAGCGTTCAAGAAGGTCAAACGCCTTCTCTCTTTTCCAATACAAATCCAAACACACTCATAGAAAGCCGGCACTTGAGAAGGATCTTAAGCATTAATTATATCGTTGACTCTATCTTAGCTTGTTATTAAACTATAGAAGCTTACGTTGGAGTAATACGACCTCTACATATACTAACCATATAATTAACTGATTTCATAAAACTTTTCTTTTTTTTTATTTTAATACGGGAGTTGACTTGGCTGCCGGCTTTTATATATATATATATAGAGAGAGAGAGAGTTTAGCTAAAGACATATTATATTAGGATATTATTATCAATTGAAAAAAATAGATATGTAAACTTTAAATTTTAATATATTTATTAAAAAATTTAAAAATATCCACTAATAGTAATCTTAATATGTGTTCTTAGCTAAACTCATTTGTTAAGAGTTTGAACACCAAGCTTTCAAATACTTTATATCTATATTAGAGAAATGATAATTGAATTACTTTTTTTAGTTTAGATATCTAAAAGATAGAAATAATAAAAAAGGAGATTAAGAGAAAGAAATACTATTACTGAGCCCCGCATGTATGTGTACATGAATAAGTTTAAAGTTTAAACACTTCAATAGAATTATTCAAACAGTACTATTAATGATTATATTGTTGAGAACGTATTTTATGAATTAATATTATTCTTTCCCAGATAATTATAACACCTTTACGAGGATCAAATTTAGTTTCAATTTGCATTCTGGTCACACTAAAAAATTCCTAATAGAGTATGTAGTAGGTGTCAATTTGGTTGGTTTCTCTTTATGTGAAGTTAAAAATTAAAAAATTGTTAAATAACAATTTAGTCAAGGGTAATATTATATAATCAATAACTTTTTTGAACAATATGAATAACTACCAATCAAATTAAAACATACTATACATCTAAATTAATCATCTAAATCTTAATATTAGAATAATCATTCGCACACCTAGTAAAATAAATATTCGATATATTCATTATTTACATTATTTAGTATTTTCATTATCTAAGTATACTTTTCCTTTAGTTAAACATATCAAATTATTTAAGGTTCTTAGCTATAAAATTAACAGCATCGTCTAAGTCTTTACCTCAACCAAAACGTGCATCAAGTTTTATCATGCTCACAAAAAGAGAGAATACAAGCATATGAGCATTAAAGCGATAGAACATAATCCATTCATTTGATGAGAATCAATGAGTTAGAATCACATTGGACTCAACTCTCACTCTCTATATAGAACATATATATGTAAATGGAGTTAGGGTGAAATTGAAAGTGAAAGAAGGGTATGTAGGGACTAGGGAGAGTACCTTGGGGAAGCACAAAGAAGAACGAGTCTCTTGAATAAATTAGGTCTTTGAGTGGAGGCAATGCAACCGATCATAGCAGCCATGGAATGCCCAACAAAAATGATATCTTTGAGACCCATCTCATCCATAACAGTGATTAAAGCATCAGCATAAGATTCAAAGGAGGATGTGTGTTTGAAGTGCTCATAGAGGCTCTTATTTTCAACAGCTCCAGAAAAGGGCCAATCAAACAAAACTATACTGTAATTTTCAGCTAACAAAAGAGGAATGATTTTGTCCCAAATCGATTGGTCTGTTCCAAATCCGTGACATAAAATTATGGTTTCGGTCCCTAACAATGATGACTGTATGGTCCTGGCATTTAAAGCTATTGAGAGGTTTTTTTTCTGGTGTCACCATGTTTGAATTCAAATTGGTTGAATAAGTAATAAGAATTTAGCTATGGGAGAAATGGCCAACAATAAACTACTCCTTAGAGAATTTGTGGTTTTATTTGCTACATGTGCATGCAATGTTTTGATATCTATTGACTATAAACTGAAAGATGTCAGGCATGTAAATTTTTTTGAATAAAAAATGTTATAGAACTATCAGAATTTATTATTTTTTATTATTTTGTTATTAATTCAATCTTTGTAGTTTAATTATTTTAGTCTAGTAATTTAATAATATATTTTATCTCATATTTTTAAATATTAATAATTAATTAATAATTAAAAATAATAAATTCTGATAATCTTTTAACATTCTTTTTTTTTATCTTCTAACTTTTGAAAATATAATTTTATGACAATTAGAAGTGTTTTTATTTTTATTTTTGGTAAACTCTTGCTTGATTCGTTATTGTGCATCCTTCCAGAAATATAAAATCCAATCTAATATTGTATGATTACATTTTTGTACTCGTAGAATGTAACAATTATTGTTTTAGTAATTTTTTGTCTATGTATATGCAAATCTGGAGTGCAAACGATTCCCCCTCTATTTTTTTCTTTTTCTCTTAATAAAAAAATAAGCAAGTGTATAGTAAAACGAGTGAAGAATAAGTCAAAGAAACAATTTTCTTTCTTCTTTTTTTTTTTTTTTTTTTTTTTTTTTTTTTTTTACTTGTCAATGTTACCAATTACATTGAGAGGGAATATCCTTTATTTTCTTCAAAGCATGAGTGATGAGTAGGTGAAGATCCATGTTATTGTTTTTGTCATCATCAAATAGTCATAGTTATGAAAATTAGTTCTAAATCGATAACTAATTTTTTTTGTTTATAATTTTTTAGATAATTATAAATAATAGATACATTTTTATTTTATAATCAACTCTTAAATTAAAGAATTGTATCATAATAAATTTTATGCATATATATATATATATATATATATATATATATATATATATATATATATATATAAGTATTTGTTTTTGTAAATGATTGGATTTGTAAATAAATTGTATTTTTTTCACAATCACATATTCATTATATGCAATTTTTCGTTATTTTTTTCGTATTATTGTATTTGATTATTTTATACATATAGCATTAAACAAATTTATAAAACAACTACAAATATTGATGACTTGTTTGTTGCATAATGTTCTATATTATAATTTTGATCTTTGCCGAAGTTAAAAGTGGCTTAAGAGATTTTTGGCAATTCGTGTAAGAAATTATGAGATGATGAAGTATGTAGTAGTCTAATAGTAATAAGAGTGTTGTTGATTATATATATAAGTACATCATAACAATAGGCAATTTGAATATTTATAACTAAAAATTATTGTTATATATTATAAATATTAATTACATTTAACCGTTACTTTATAATTAAAATATTTAATAATTTGTAGTAAATTCAAATAATTAAATAAATTAATTGATGGAATACTTTTTTGTAAAAAAAAAAAGTAAAGTATCTTTTTTGTCCCCAACGTTTGGGGTAAGTACTATTTGTGTTCCTAACGTTTAAATCATCCTATTTGTATCCCTAACGTTTATAAAAGTGATTCAATGTTATCCTACTATCAATTATACTAACAAATTAGATTATATTTTTCAATTATTCTCACTTGGATGTATTCACTTTCAATTAGGTCTCATTTGGATGTGTTTGATTTTAATATTATACCCACTATTTGTGTTTAGATTCAATTATGTCCCTAGAAAAGTGAATTATGTAAATGTTATAGGAATTAGTTTCAACTTTTAATGAGTTATTTGTATTCTAACTTCAAGAAGAGATTCTTAAAACTCAAACTATGATGTGTAATTGACGGCAGGATAACATTGAATCACTTTTACAAACGTTAGAGATATAAATAGAACGATTTAAACGTTAAGAAGAGAAATAGAATTTACCCCAAACATTGGGGACAAAAACGATACTTTATTAAAAAAAATTGCCACCTATTTAAATGAGTGACATGGTCTAATAGCAAGGGAACTTTCTTAGTGATTGCCACGTGTTTAAAATAGTTAACATGACACAATAGAAAATAATTATATGGTATAATATCATCTCATAACTTAATATCAATTTTTATATGATAAAAATAGATAAATAGATAGATAAATTTGACTTAGACAACAAAATATTTGCTCTCCTTTTTTATTTTCACTCTTCGTTTTTAGGTCCGAGTGATTCCTACTATAGCCAAATTATTCTTAAGCATTTGGCTCATCCATAGGTAGAGTAGATAAGAATACTCTGGCTGCAAATTATTATTCTAACATTCTTGTTTTTATTTTTATCTTTATATCAATGTTTCACAAATTATTTACTAAAATTACCGCCCTTTTAAAACATATTATCGAATTCTCATTCTTTTTTCATAGTGGCAACTATTTTTTTAAGACAATTTACTATATTAAATAATATATGATTCAAATTTATTAAAATGCATAAAATGAAAAATAGATACTAAAATATATTTTTTTCATAATCTATGTAAACTGTGACAGGAGTCTCGCGGTTCACGAATACACGTAATTTGCTATAGGGGTGTCGCGGATTACGTACTAGGGCAAATAAGCAAAAACCGCGATAAGGGTGTCGCGGTTTACGCGTGAATGAAAAATATGCATAAATCGCTAGAGGGGTGTCATGGTTTATGCGTAAGTATAAATACACTGAAGGGGTCTTGCGGATTACATTTTTGCTGGAGATAAAATTTTTTAGAGATAGAAGGAGAGGTTTTTTAGAGAGAGGAAAAGAGAAAAAAAATATGGTTGAGTTAAGTTTAGATTGGAGCTGGACCATAACAGAGGCGCGCAGTCTTTACAAGTTCAACGGCGTTGTGCACGTTGCTAGCAGCATAAATGAAGATGTTAGTTTGGTTATTTTTAGTTAATGTATTTTGTATAATATTTTTCGTATGACCGTGATTTAGGTATTTAAATTTAGATTTAAATTATTATTTTAAATCATAAAATGTAGTGATTAATTAATTTAGATTAAGGTCTTGAGTCGTTTATGCCTTTCATTGAATTTTGTGATTAGAAAATAGGAACTGTATGTTACATGTTTAAACTTTAATATTGTATTTTTTGTGTTAGATTACTTTAAATTAGTGTTGGTTTTTTTATATGTTTGGTTTCTTCTGTCACATGCTCCAGCCAACTAGGTGTATTTATAGTGTCCGAAGGCAGCAGAACATGCCTCTGCATGATAGGATCGTAGCGTATCTGGAGAGAGTCGGTTTGTACCACCTGCCGAGGCTCAACGCCAGGTGGTTCTGGTTGGACGAGCCCTTAGTCAGTGCTTTCATTGAAAGGTGGTGTCCTGAGACGCATACCTTTCATATGCCCGTTGGAGAGTGCACTATCACACTGCATGATGTAGCATACCAGTTGGGGCTGCCCGTGGATGGTTTACCTGTATCCGGGTGCCTTACAGTTTTTGAGAAGTTTATGGAAGAAGGCAAACCGGCGTGGGAGTGGTTTCAGGAACTGTTTGGCGAGCTTCCACCATAGAATAAGGTCAAGCAGTATACAGTCCACTTCACTTGGTTTCATAAGAGGTTCAGGGTGCTTCCAGATGATGCTACGAAGGAGACCGTACGCATATTTGCACGGGCTTATATTATAATGCTGCTTTCCACTCAGTTGTTCGGTGACAAGAGTGGAAATCGGGTTCATATACGGTGGTTGCCCTTTGTGGCGAGACTTGATGATATGGCAGCTATAGTTGGGTGTCGGTAGCGTTGGCCTGGCTATATCGTTACATGTGTCAGGTGGTGAACAGAAACGTGACGAACTTGGCAGGCCCCCTGCAGCTACTGCAGCCGTGGATTTTTTGGCGGTTTCCTAGCCTCAGGCCGCGGGAATTCGACACATATTCCTTCTTGTTGGCTTCTAGGTATGCATATCTGTACAGTTAGACTTGAACTGTAACTTTTTTATTATGGTTATACTTGTTAACATTGTATAACATTGTATTCATTCAAGTGGGTCACCTACTTGTCGACATCCGATCGGAAAGAGGAGAGAGTCGTCCAACGTCGCCTAGCGTTGGACCGATTAGGCGATCGAGATGTAAGTTTATTCATTTTCTCTCAATTTTTATCTAGTACTTAACTATATATTTGTTAGTTAATGGACTAATAAATGTATTCTGTTAACATCTGTAGATTGTTTGGGAGCCTTATGCTTCGCTCGACGTGATGGTTGTTGTTCATCCAGAGATTCTCACAGAAGAGCACAGTCGGCTGTGGCGTGCATGTACTTGCTTGATATACTTCGCCGTCATTGAGTAGCACCAGGTGGATAGGGTGCTACCATAGCTGGGTGGCGTTCAGCACGTGCCTAAGCCAGCCTCGAATATAGACTGGCTCCATGCCAAGGATGGGGCCGGTGGGGACAGATAGTTCCCGAACTACTATTAGGTATGACATCATAGTTGGCAGAACAGGGTTGATGCTATCCTGAGTATCCCCCATGTGCCTGATCTCGGACCCTCTGCAGACTTTCTCCGATGGTGGTACAGAGTAGCCCATAGGTTTCTGTCGCTGGATTTCTTGATTGCCGATCCTAGGACCGAGGAGATCAATCAGGATGTTGTTTAAAGTGGGTCATCACAGGTGCCTTCTAGGGTACCGATGCCAGACGTGCTAGGTAACAGGCGCGTCGAGCGACGACGACGCGTTGGTACCCGGGCTACAGATCGGGAGTAGCGATGGCTGGATGACATGATTCAGGATGACAGATCTGGTGGCGACGAAGTCGGACATGCCGATCACCATGTCCGCGCGTGGCTGTCCTTATCATCGGGGTGGTTCATCAGGGGTCGCATCTGGTGGTACTGGTGATAGACACGCTGAGCATGCAGGGGCGGAGACCCAGGAGGTTCCTCTTACACATGTTTCGAGCTCCCAGATATACCATGAGATCCATGGCCAGATGTATGATGACCTGGCGGGACCGACTTTTTCGATGGATATGGACCACGAGGTTGAGAGTTTACAGTTCTATTCCGACTTTGCAGATCTCATCTGTGATAACGATCCTCCGTATTTTCGGCAGCAGACCCCACAGGATCAGGTGCTTGAGACCCAGCCCCAGATGGACGTTCGCAGGGATACCACCTAAATACGGAGGATATGCAGCGGTACCAGCCGCAAATGTCTGATTCTCATGGATTCCAGCCCCAGCTACATGTAGACCTGAATGAGCCTGCTGGCTGCCCATATGACAGTTGGTTGGGCATGGGAGGGACGCCTGCATCTGCATATGGCGTGGGCATGCCAGTCGATCCTCCAACACAGCAGCGCTAGAGGCCGGCCAGAGTGAGACGGGCCGCTATATGTGATACAGGGTCGCATCTCCTGGGCATATTTGGACATGACTCTAACGAGGAGGATGAGGACAGGCAGGAGCTGTAACTTATTATTTTATGTTTTCATTGATGATACCTATGTATGTCGGATTTGTCATGTATTTTTGTATTATATGTGTTTGTACTTAGTTTATTTCTATTGAATTATGTGTGTGTAATGTATGTTTTTGTTAACCGTAGACACACTTTATTTTGTGTTTATGCAAATTGCTCACTAACACATAAACCGCGATACCTCTCTCGCGGTTTATGCACATTATTCATCCACACCTAAACTGCGACACTCCTGTCACCGCGACACTCCTGTCGCGGTTTTTGCTTATTTGCCCTAGCATGTAATCCGCGACACCTCTATAGCGGATTACGTGTATTCGTAAACCGCAGGACCCCCGTCGCGGTTTACATAGATTATGGAAAAAATGCATTTTGGTATTCTTTTTCTATTTTGTGCATTTTGGTAAATTTGGTTTCCATATTATTTATTATAGTAAATTGCCCTTTTTTTATGCTTCCAATTAGGATGCGCTGAACCAGATGGCACATCTACTGCTAAAGATGCTAAACAAAATGACTTTTCATGTAAAAGGTGCTAATCGAATACGCGAGTTCTATGTGAAAGATGCTAAAAAAAGACGCTTTCAATATTGAAAACACCTCCTTTAAAGACACCTTTGTTAACATAGAATATTAGTAATAAATGTTTAAATAAAGATGAAATATATTTATTACTATTGTTTTAAAAACCGAACCGAATCGGCTAGTTCAATCGGGTTAATTGAGAATCGGTCATCTAATCAATTCGATTGAGTCCAAAAACTAATCTGCAAAAAAACTCGGTAAAAAAACGGGTCGAATTGGTAGTTAACTGGTGAACTGGTTAAATGGGCCGAGTTTTTATAACTTCCGGGTTGTTTAAAATGTCCAAAAAAAATCCAGTTACCCAGCCCACCCACTAAACCCGCCCGGCCTGCCCTTTTTATAACGCACACTAGGGCCATAGAACCCTAGCCCCCCTCTCTCTCTGAGCTCCACAGAACCCTAGCATCCTTTCTCTCTCCCAGCCAACAGCAGCAGCAGCAGCAGCCAGCGCCCAGTGCCCAGCTGCGCCGTCGCCGGCGAACTCTTCTCCTCAGCCAGCATCCAGCCCCGGCGTTGCCGATTCTCTTCTCCTGTGACACAAATAAGACTTACCCCAAACGTTGGGAATAAAAACGATACTTTACTCAATATTAAATTATAATGTTGTTTTTTGAAGTATATTTAACTTTTTGCCAATAAATTATAACTCAAATGGCATAGTCTCATTTTTTATACTTTTTTAATATATTTTTATATAGTATTTTTTATAATACTCTATTTTAATGTTATAATTTTTTATTAGTATAATAAAATGAATATTTATTTATTAAATTAAAAATAACATATAAAAATTGATAACTTTGTAAGTACTCTTTTTATAATAAAAATTAATATATATTTATTAAATTAAAAATAACATAAAATAATATATTTTAATAATATTTTTTAAGTACTTTCAATAATCTTATTTTTATTATTGTTTTAGATTCTAATTTTTTACTAATTATGTTCTTATTATTATTTATAGTTAATTTTTTATTTAATTTATCATTTTTAATAGGAACAATAATACATATTATAAAAAATTAGAATAATAAATAGTGCATAAAAATTACATTGATAAATTTTACAATGCCAAACAAAAAAATATTTAATAATTGTTTTAATACTGTCAGTATTTTTTATTTAGTATTATTTTGAACGGTAAAATTTTATTACTTATGACTCTATTATTATGTGTGATTAATTTTTATTTACTTTGTCCTTTTAAATAAGATCAATAATTTATATTATAACAAAATTATAATAAAAATTTAATAAAAAAAAATATGAAAAAGTATTAAAAATAATAAAAAATTAAATATTTGAAAAGACTTGAAATAAATCTATAAATTTTTATGGAAAAAGCTACTAAAATCAATAATGACTAGCAACAAACGCAAATCAGTTTAAGTGGACGAAGTTACAATTTCTTGCTTCTAATGAACTTTTAGATGCAAAATCACTGTCTGCATTTAGCGAAAAAAAAAAAGAAACATCAAATAAGAGCTTTCAAAAAACTTAAACGCAATTTTATCCTCTAAGTGTTTGTCAAATACACTCTAAAAAAACATGGGTAGTAAATTAGGAATGATTACAAAGGGCAGGTAATTTCACTTCTTCAAATACAAAGAAATCACCATCCTTTCTATTAGGCAACAAAAGATTTATGATTTTGTTTTAATCCTCAATAAAAGGGAAATAACATCATTGAAACAACCAAACTCAAGAAATAGATAGCTTCAAGCAAGCATTCATGTGTCACACTCAGCTCTTCGGTGAATATCATAGTAGTCAATATCAAATTAACAAACCATCCTTATCCTTATGAACCTAAGGATATGGAAAATTGAGGATTTTACGCAACAATGGAGATAGCCGTCTTTCAAGAAAGAATCTCACCACACAGTTAAGTCTGGAATCCTAAATAGAAAAGAGAACAAAAAAATTTTAGTAAGAAGTGAATGGATGTATAATGTATTCTATTTCAATTAACTTTGAAACAACTCATCTCACCTTATTCTTGGATTCTTTCTGATCTTTTCAAAGATCTTTTTTTTCTTTCGAAGCATATGCTTATTTCTAGCAGCAAATTGACGAAATGCTTCATAAAATAGAGAATAAGTTTCAGTATTTGGAAGGCAACCATTTCCTTTCATCTCTAAAAATAAGTCTATTGCTTCATCAATCAGCCCCTCGTTAACAAATCCACTCATCATAATATTAAAGTTCACAACATCTAGACAATAGTTGTTGGCCAAAAGATGCTCAAAAAGCTCTCTTGCAGTCCTTACTCTTCCACATTTGCACAATCCATTCAAAAGAATACTGCACATGTACGCATTTGGACGAAACCCTTTGTGAATAATGTTGTGAAATAGTACAATTGCCTCATCAAGATGTTGGATTTTGCATAAAGCATCTAACAATATGCAATAACCGACTAACTTAGGGGGCTGTTCACTTTCATGCATTTCATCAAGAATATTCTGTACACATGATATTCTCCCTGATTTGCATAATCTATCAATAAGGGTATAAATTCCAATATTCGGAACAAAACTTTCGCTTTCTTTAAAGAAAGTGATTGCTTGGTCCACCATTTTGTTCTTGCAATAACCATTAATCATAATGCTATAACTGTGAACATCGGGTGCCAAACCTGCTTTGATCATGCTGTCAAACATCTTTGCTGCCTCATTCACTTTATTGATTAGAAAGTATCCATCAATTAAAGCATTGTAAGTAAAGACGTCCAATTGATGACCCAACTTGATAATCTTGGCTAATGCAGAGAAAGCAGAATCCATCAGACCCAATTGGCAGAAACAATTGATCAAAGAAGGACTGATTCCCCTAAAATCCATTTGTGCAAAGAGCGAAACAGCAGTGTGGTATTGATTGATCTTAACAAGAGACCCTAAAATCTGATCGAATTCAACTTGGGAGGATGGATCACGCTTATTGAGAAGGGTAATGAAAGAGGGAACAGAATATACGTTAATAAAAAAAAGGAATATTCTTTCTTTTTTGAACTTCTCCAATTCTTCCTTTTTCACGGATAATGTGTGTTAATCAATTAGAAGCAGCTATTAAATTATTGAGAAAAATGATGAAAGAAAGTATCAAGCCAAATGAATATACGTTAAGTATATTAATCGATGCTTTGTGTAAAAAAGGAAGAATTGGAGAAGTTCAAAAAGTACTTGGTATGGTGTTGAAACAAGGTTATATACCTAATGTTGTGATTTATAATGTATTAATTGATGATTACTTTTTAATTAAGGAAGGGAATGAGACAAAAAAGTTATTTGACAGAATGATCAGAAAAAGTTTGGGGCTGATGGTAGAGTTGCAACATTATGATTAATTGCTATTGCAGGAACAAAAAGATAGACCAAGCTCCTGATTTGCATACTGATAGATGCTTTTTGCATAAACTAGCATCGATGATATTATTTCACAAAGTTGATAATAACAGAGATCGTTCCATATCCGCCCAAGTGCAGTACTGTTTTAAAAATGTGGAAGAAGAAGGGATGCAACTTGCTCTTGATACCAATTGACGAGGATGTTAGAACTTGAGAGGGGGTTGAATCAAATTAGTTTAAAATTTTAAGTTCTATTTTCGAAGAAGGTGATTATGCAGGAGATTTTTTATTTTTTAATCTCTAAAACCAGAACCGAGCAGAGATGGGATGAAGAAAGAAACAAGTATATATCCTGGTTCAGTTTTTTAGTGTCATGAAACCTACATTTAGTCTCTACCACAATTATGGTGGAATTTTTACTATAATTAATAAGATTATATACACCAATACTAATGAATTATACCCTAATTCATCTAGTATTTACCACTAAATTTCAAACCAAGCCTAATTATCATCAAGTGTTGTCCTAACTTGGCAAGGGGAACCCAAATGATTCAATGATCTCTAAGTGCTATTCCAACTTAGGAAGATGACTAATCCTAGTTTAACAAAACCAAAATACACAGAAACTTTTCTTTGATTTTTTCTTGCATCTCTCGTCTCTTTTTTCATGGCTTTTTCATGTTTTTCTACTCACTATAATAAGCTCTTTTTTTTCTCAATTATAGAAAGATGACATTAGATAACCATAACATTGAAATTTTAAATGAAGTATAAATTGACGGAAAATGTTTCAGCTCAAGTGTATGAGATGAATGTTCTAGTGTCACTCTTTTCCTTCCCTTTCAATGTTGTTGTTTTATAGTATGAAGCTTGTTCTTCAAATTCTATCATTGCCTCTTCAATTTCTTTGTTGATTCTGTCAGTTGTTCTTGTCTTTCTTGACGTGCATTCTTTTTTCATTTGTTCCCACTACCTCATCTCTGAGGAGTTGTTCTGCGACCTCTATTGTGTTTGCATGTTGTTTGTTGCTCTACTAACTTCTAAATTTTTGATCCTTTGTTGTCCTTGAAGTGGTGTTGGTATCCTTGTGACAGAACTGTCTTCATTTTTCCTAATGATGCCAAATGTCCCTTTTTCTTTTTCTTCCTTTTGTTTTTCCAAATGCAGAACCTCCTTGTTCTTTTAACTTGGTTTTGAGTCTTGTTTCAAATGCATCTGGGCTAATGTCTATGATTCATTGCATTGTGAGAGTATGTTGAGGCAGATTAAGGTGGGCTAAGATGAGTTATTGGGCCTGCATCACTAATACATACATTAGATCATATTTGGGCCTTTAACCTCATAAATATTTGTCATCTTAATTATATATCAAAATCAATCTTAACTCAACAATTTCTCCCTTTTTATCACAAACATGATAAAAGAGGATAACAGAAATTAAACTTTAAATAAAATGGAGTAAGAATACTTCCTTTTGATGACCAATCTCCATCATGGAGTTCGTGAATTGCTTCAAAGTAGTGCAATGAAAGCTTCTAAAAATCTCCTTGTCTTCCTCACTTAGCTCTTGAAGTTTAACTTTTTCTGAAAAAATGCGCCCCTACAAAAGCAACAAAATTGTTTCAATAACAAATATAATCTACAAACACACTGAAATAATTAACAGAATAAATTACAAATAATGCAAGTATAATAGTTTATGTAATTAGTTATCAGATGCATTTAAATGTTTATTTCGTTGATATTGAATATAGTGTACGCAGTGTCCAATGTGTTTTTTATTACATCATATAAATATGTCAACTTTTTCAAGAGCTTATGGCAAATTTATGGGAGGGATGTTCATCAAACCACCAAATTCCAATTCCGGGACAATGACAGTCTTTTCATTGCTCATGTTTTGGAATTTATTATGTAGGAGTCTTGTGGAGCATCTCAAATCATGAGTTTTCTGTAAACAAATGAGAATCATCTAAATAAATTATATTCATACGAGGAAAAATTGAGTTGGTCTAAAATATATGTGCTTACATTATATTTTGTTGCAGGTTTCTTAGGTGCCATTTTTCTTGTAAAGAATAAAAAATAATAAATAATAGCAGCATCAAGTGCACTTCATTCACAAAAAATACACTGAAAGATGAGGCATATACGCTGCTAATAAAAAATAAGGTTAATAGATAAAAATAGCATTAAATGCACCTCAATTCATAAGAAATACACCAAAAGACGAGCCATATACATCGCTAATTATGTGAGTTGAAAATGATATTTAACTCAATCAAATATGCAATTACACTAAAAGTACAATAACAATATTCTGTTTCTAGTTAAACCCGAATTCACATGAAATACACTGAAAGTTTCTAGTTACAGAAAGTATTGGACAACAACACCAATTACACCCTAATTGATATGAAATACATCGAAAGTATTTAGTTACAGCAAGAATTGGAGAATAGCTCCAATTACATCAAAATTTACATGAAATAACTGAAAATTTCTCATTACAACAATAATTGGAGAATAGCCCCAAGTTACAGCAAGAATTGGAGAACAATCCCAATTACACCCAAATTCACATGAAATACACCGAAAGTATCTAGTTACAACAATAATTGGAGAACAACACTATTTAAACCCAAATTCACATAAAATACATTGAAAATTTCTAGTTACAGCAAGAATTGGAGAACAGAACCAATTGCACCCGAATTTAAACGAAATACACCGAAAGTTATTTTTGATTACTAAGAACAAACTCAATTCGAAACATGCAAACATGCATAAAAATACATTCAATTCGCTTAAACACATGAAAATATATGTTAAACTATACGAGAAACAGTACGTAAGAAATCTATCACCGATTGAACAGTATGATGAGAACAGTAATTTGCACAAAAACACATTCAAATCCCTCAAACACATAATGAATCTACTAAATGAACAGAAATATGACTGTCTAATGTTTCGCGATCAAAATCAAAAAGAGAAAAGTGAAAAAACTAAATGATTAGTGAACAATACCTTCAATAATCTTTTTTCTTTTCTTTCTGTGTTTCTTGGTGGAGATATTAAACTTCGCTTGTAAATTTCCTTGAGTTTTCGCGATGATTTTGACCGTTTTTTCAGAGATTTCGAGTGTTATTTGAATTTTCAGGGTTGCAATTTTGATTGAGGAAGAAGAAGAAGCGTTTTTTATAATACCGTTCGCGCTATTGAACGGTTGAGTGAGCGCGTGTTTACACGCTCCTTAATGTGAAGCTGGTTTTTGTTGGATTTGGGTCAATTTGGTTGGATTTAATTGCCAAAAAAGTTCATATGTAGTATTCCTCTTGTTATTTATAATGCGAAAATTGATGTAAAATTATTTTTTATAACAAGTGGACTATAAATAAAGACTAGATTGACTAGTTGAGTTACTAAGATGGACTCAGAACCTTGATAATAATCCTTAATTTAAAAAAAAAGGCTAAACATAAAAAAAGGTGGGAAAAAAGTGTGAAGTGAACATGGAAGAGGAAAGACTTGAAGCCTGGGACCCGCCAAAGAGTTTTGAGGTAACGCATAACACAGTATCCATCTATCCATCAAATTTCAAAAGTACAACTCAAAACGTTAACACTTAGAGTTTGAGTAGGCGACTGAAGGGCCTCTATTTCCTTCCTTTCTAAAAAGCAAAGCTATCATCTCTCTCTTTCTCTCTCTCTCTCTCTCTGCAACAACCCCTTCGCATCTGATCCAAGAATCCCAAGCTTAACTTCCCATTATTTGTCCTCTTGTGATCTGTAAGTTTTTCATTTCTGTTTATATTTTTTCGTTAGCTTTTCTCTCATTGCTTCAATTTTATTGCAGAAAGGAACCCAAACAAAAAAGTAACAAGAATAGTTAGGGTTTGTGTTGTTTCATTGTTGAAATCTCTCAGTTTTCTCTTTGATTCTTAATAAGCTTGATGGCCAATGTGCAGTTTTGGCCAGTAGTATCAATCTCAATTAATTAAATTCCTGATTTGGCTTTATGTTCTTTAATTTGTTATTTTCTACTATTTTCTGCATGTCTGAGAGTGATTGCTTTGCCCCTTTGTCCCTTTTCTATTGATATTTTGTTTAAATTCATTGAGCTGTTTACTGAACTAGAATCTTCTCAATTGTTTATGCTAAAGCTTTCTTTGCTGCCATTGGCAGAGTTGATTGCTCGTGGAGATGACAAGGGTGACCCGTGATTTCGGGGATACCATGTATAAAGATGCAGTGCCGGCAGTTTCAGCTGACGTGATATTTGCTTCACTTCGATTTCCTAATTACAAACTTGGAGCTAACAATCAAATCATGGAGACAAAGGATGACCCGAAAGTATTATCTATGAAGGAGGTTGTTGCACGTGAGACTGCACTGCTGTTGGAACAACAGAAACGTCTGTCAGTTCGTGACCTTGCTAATAAATTTGAGAAGGGTTTGGCAGCTGCTGCTAAACTATCTGAAGAGGTCGATCGACCTTTATATATATTTTTTCTGATTCAACATAATGCTTACTGTTGAAGGCTTTCTCAACATGAGATTTATTATCTAGTTTGTTTTTTCAAATGTTTCCTGTTGAGATAATCAGTGATTTTTCCTAAGAAGTGCATGCCTTATTTCTCCTGAGCGTGGCCTATGATGATGAAACACAGGCTAGACTGAGGGAAGCAGCATCGTTGGAGAAGCATGTTCTTTTGAAAAAGCTTAGAGATGCACTTGAATCCTTAAAAGGGCGAGTTGCAGGAAGAAACAAAGAAGATGTAGAGGAAGCAATTTCTATGGTTAGTTTATATTTATTGAAAGAAAGGATATCTACTTATATATACACCTAATAAATAGATTATAATTTTATAATATTTGTTATGTTACATGTTGGAGGATTTATATATGTTGACACTATCAATATAAAGTCTTGTTCATCATGCATGATCCTTCTTACGTCCTATGAAAGTAGTTTTGTGGAAATAATTGAAAATGAGTAGATTCATACGTCTAGGACAGCTGATTGTTCAGCATTGTACCTGCCATAGGTACCCTGTAATCTCCGCAATTTGTAGAGGGAAAGGCACTTATGGGTTAATAGCTAGTGGATGCTCGCTAAAGAATTCAGCTTGTGAATTGTTTTTAGCTATATCCTCAGCGGCAGGAAACTGGGCTTTTGGTTTTGGATTCCGGATAGGATGCATGCATTTTCTTGCTAGGATCTGCTAGAGTTTATTGTTTTTATTCGAACATGTACGGGTTTCAATCATCTTTAGGACATTTAGTTCCCTTTAAAACGGGTAGTTCGGTGCACAAGCATCTGGCATTACCACAGGGTCTGGGGAAGGGTTGCACCCAAAGGATGTAATGTATGCAGCCTAATCTAATAATTGCATTAGTGGCTGATTTCACGACTTAAACCTGTGACCTTGAGGTCACATGGAGACAACTCAACCATTGCTCCAAGGTTCCCCTTCATTGGGTTTCCTTTAAATTCATGGATTTTGTATGATAAATTTAGCCTTAAAATAAATATATTGATAGGATTTTGGTGGAGACAGCACATAAGGCACAAACTTTTTATTACATTTCTTGGTGTCATCAAATACGTTGACTAGATTATTTGAAATTTCACCTTGCATTTGGTTAGCCCAGTTATTCTAGAGTTGATGATACTTAAACCTCTGTGGGGTCTTAAATTGCTATTTTTTTTGGTGTGGCTAGTAGACAGGGAGTAATGTTGTAACCATATGCATCTGTGATCAGACAGGTTTTTGTTGCTATTAGGGTATTCTGTTTCTTTTTATAGAATACTTATTCTTGCACCAGTTTATTCGTGCTATCTTTTAAGAACACTAACTTATTCAGTTTACTATGTAGGTTGAAGCTCTAGCAGTTCAGTTGACTCAAAGAGAAGGGGAACTAATACAAGAGAAGGCTGAGGTGAAGAAGTTAACAAATTTTCTTAAGCAGGTGATGTTAACTATTTACTTTAACCCCTTTTTGGTTATGGAAGTAGAACTTTGATTAGAAATAGGACAAATAGGACCAAGGCGTATAAAGAAAGAAAATATTATATCGCACCTGAACTCTACAGCAAAACAAAACTGAATAAAGATATTATTTCCTGAAGAACAGTCCAGTGCCACTCCAAGTCCAACAAGGGAATTTCTTGAAAGAATGTCTTCCGCACACCAAAGGGATGACAAAAACTATGCTTTTCCCCGTAAAATTTGACTACATTGATGTCCTTGTTAGTTGAAAGCACTCCACCTAAGCTGAAGCCAATGAATGTACTGTGTAAATTGGGTAATTCTATAAAATGAACAGCATAACATTCTTTGATTCTGAGGAAAAACAGGAATGGTATGAGAGAGTATTTGAAAATTGAAAACATCAACAATATACACAGAAAATTCGTAACTGTTACATACACTATGCATATACATGGAGACAAAGTTATCAAAATGTTTTGTGTTGCAACATTTTCTAGTTGGCTCTAGGATCATTAGTTAATCAAAGTATAATGCATACTTAATTATGAAATGAACGGAAAAATTACCTTCTAAGTTTTGATGGTTTGTCTATGATTCTGTTTCTGAAACTATTTATAACTTTTTGTACAATAAGAATTGCTTTTGTTAGGAAAGTTTATCTTGTAGAACCACTCGTTTTCTCTTTTATTATTTTAGCATGTTACACATATACAGTTTTTTCTTTTCTCGCAGCTTTTCTTGTCATTGAAATATTAGTTACCATGAAATGGATTTGCCTCAGTTTAGTCTTCTATCTTGGCTGCATATAGAAATTTGTTTTTGGATGTTGATCGATTAGATTCATTTCCAGGCTTCTGAAGATGCTAAGAAACTCGTCGACGAGGAAAGGGCTTTTGCTCGTTCTGAAATAGATAATGCCAGAGCAGCAGTTCAGAGGGTGGAGGAGGCACTTCAGGATCATGAGAGGATGTCTCGAGCTACAGGGAAGCAGGTTTGTGGTATTTACTTGTCATGTGTAGCACTTGTGAATTCTAAAATTGAGGGATTTGAATCTATCCTTCTGTCCCATCAATAAATAGATGACAATAATTTCACTTATTTTCTTTCAGTACATTTGTTCTAAATCTAATCAATTTATAAAATTTAAGAGTAAAAAGAAACTTCTTGTTTGATTTCGTCAACCTGTTATGAAGTAGCTTAATGTTGGATACTGGAAACTAGTTAAATTAGGCTTTTATGAATATTCAATCACCCTTTCTGGAAATTTATTAGTCAGCTGTATGGTTCTTATGGTTCTTAGACCACTTGCTTCTTTGATGGTTCTCGTCTAATATCATCTGTTTATCTGGAATATTCCCTTGTCTGTACTGTTTCTTATTGGTACATAATGCACCACAAAATTTATATCTTTATTCTGGGTTCTAGTCTTTTTAAGGATTTTCACTGTAGAAAGCACTTTAATGAAAGGGGAAGTAGTGAGATTCAGTCCCTTTTACTTTTGCTTAGTTCCTCTAACTACCTTCCAAATCCCAATAGAGTTATTTATTCTTCTAGATCTTTATTATCTATTTATTTATTTTTTAAGTCCTCCTTTCAGTGTTTTGTGGTTTCTCCTAGCATGGAGAAGTTTCTTTGTAACTAGCACATTTGGAAATGTAAAGCTTAATCTAAGTTGAAATCCATTGAGTGGATAACAGAACCAATTAATACTGTCAGTATTGGTCTTGATATGTGCTGCACAAAATTGGAACAGTGGTCTGTTATGTCAATGTTGCAGGCAAGCTACTCTCATTCATAACTTCGTTATCCTGGATGAATCTTTGATGTGACCTTTCACTTAATATATAGGACTAAGGAATTCAACTTGGATCATTCAAAAGTTCTGAAAGAAAAATAAGGATACAAGAAATTCGTGGGAGTTTGCTGCTTTTTGTGTTTGTTTAGTTTACTCAGTTGAGACTTGAAAGGGTCATCTTTGTCCAAAATTTGCTATTGGGTTGGATTATATTATGTTCTGTTCATGATTGTTTCATTTTGTTTGCTTCCCTAGTTGTTCTTTACTCATTTGCTAAGAAAGACTATAAATATCAAATTAATGGATGCCGTAGACGTTAATTTGTAGAAACAACAATAAAAGCAACAAGATTCTTTGCAGGAAGAGGACAGCATCACCGCAAGTTTATAAGAATTAAATTGTATTTTAACAAAAATTGGTTTTATGGGAACTTTAGGACCTGGAAGAATTGATGAAAGAAGTTCAGGAAGCCCGAAGAATCAAAATGCTGCATCAACCAAGCAAGGTATACAATATATATTTACTTTACCGTATTTCATCTATGTTATAGATCAATTGGATCAATTATTTGAAATTCTTCCATTTTTGTTGTAGTTCCTTGTCCCTGCCCTTAACTTTGTTTATGTTCTCTACTCATTGACAGCATAATTTTCATGTTTTCTTTCTTGCTTAATGTGCATCTGTGTATTTGCATAAACCTGGGTTCTTAATACTAAGTGTTGTAATCCATACAAGATATTAACTCTGTAGGGGCAGAGAGAGCATCAAGAACTAGTTGTGACCTTGTGGGTAACTGGGAATATATTATGATTAATGGCTGGAGTTTTCCTATTAGTGGTTGAATGATTGATGTTGTTCTCCTGTGTTGAAATGGCTTGTTTCCCATTACTCTGTAGATTCGTTTTGATAATATTTTTATTTTATTTTATTTATTTCTTTTTTTTGTAAGGAAAGTAATTTATTATTTGCTGAATCAACTTTAGGTCATGTCTATGGAACATGAGCTTCGAGCATTGAGGGCCCAACTCTCAGAGAAGTCTAGACACTATCTTCGACTTCACAGGGAGGTATGCTTGTCAATTGTCACCAAATGTCATTTTGAAAAGGCTGTGATTTGAGTAGTTGTTTACTTGTTTCTTTTTTGATTTGCCAAATAGTTGTTTCTTTGGTAATTTCAATTGTGCTTGTTGAATGTGGTTTCCTTGTAGGGATTTTTGTTGGGCAATAGAGAAACTGTCGTCTAACAAAATTTCAGCTTATAAATGAATTCTATCTTGTTTAGTTTGGAGATGACATGTCATCATTCTGGTGTGAGCTGCACCTATAAGGGAACAAATTTTCCGTTTTTCATTTTTATTTATTTATTTATTTATTTTGTTGTATTTCATTTAGTTGCTATTAATTCCTTGTCATTCTCTAAAACATAGCTGAGAATATGGCACTGCTTGTATCTAGAGCCTAGACTATCATGCTCTCAAATCCTCATACTTAATCCGAATCATAGGCAAAACAACGAGTGAATTGCAAGTAAACATAAATGTAAGAGTTTTCCATATTCCCCGAGTCTGAGACTATGATGGAGAGACTTTACGTGGTTACCCTTTTTTGCCTAGTGTCAATGCATTATTCTTTTCTTTCCTTTCCTTTCCTTTCCTTTTTTTTCCTTCTTACCAAGTTGAATTGTCCTTATTTGATAATATAGCAATCTAGCATTGTTCATTGAAAGTTTCCACTGATTGTCATCCACTATATTTTTCAGTTGTCAAGGATGAAGAAAGGGGAGGAAAAAGCTTCCCATTTATACGAGTTAGAAGGAACTGAAACACTTGGTTCATATTTACAAATTGAACCTTGCTCTGATAATGCCCTTGAACTTTCAAAATGTTCATTTCAGTGGTATCGTGTATCACTGGATGGTGCCAAAAAGGAACTTATTTCAGGTACATCTTCCAAAAGTTTTGAACTTCACGACATCTTTTGTTCCATTCAATTTTATTTTTTCATTTATTTTTTATTTTTTTCTCTCTCTTCAATTTAGTAGACTTGTGACTTGCACATTTTTCTACTTCTGGTTTGCTCTTGTTATAAAGACGATTAGAGACCTCCATAAGGAGAATGCCTTTTGATGGAACCTTCTATTGAGAGAACAACTGCTATTTGTTAATAGGTTAAATTATTTTGTTAGTCCTTATAGTTTCACTATATTTGTAATTAAGTCCCTACACTTTAAAAGGTTTTATTGGTTCTCTATATGAGTTTTAAATGTGTAATCACATCTTTATAGTTCCAAAAATGTATAACTTAAGAGAAATATGTTGAGACATTCGCTTGTGGTGTGAGATGGATGAAAGCATTTTTGTAGCGTTTACTGTTAAAAAGGATATAATTACAAATTTAAAACTAGTGTAAGGACCCAATTGAAAACTTTTAAAATCTAGGGACCTAATTACAAATTTGGAAAAACTATAGGGACTAACAAAGTAATTTAACCTTGTTAATATTAATAATTCTGATTTTCCAAGAAAAATTCTTAAGGGCTATCAAGTTTGGTTTTGAAGTGTAGGTGTGCACATTGATTACATGTCTATTTACAGCTAATGTTTAAAGTAACATTGATTTGCTTGTCATTCCTATTACTCGTTATTCTTTGTGCTACCATTTAAGATGTGCATTGTGTTGGAAATGGTGATTGTTATTAAACACTATATTTGGTAGATTTATCATTTGGATACTTGCATAAATGATACAACTTTCTCATTCTCAGGAGCTACAAAGTCAGTTTATGCCCCTGAACCTTTAGATGTTGGACGCATACTGCAAGTTGATATTATTTCAGAAAGCCTTCAAATCACTCTGTCAACTACTGGTCAAATAGATCCAGGTTTGTTTGCAATCTGAACTTTGATATTTTCATTTAGTACTCATCAACAGAAATGGCTTCTATGGCTTCCATTTAAATGGCAAACTTTCTGCGTTTTCAACTTGAAGTAAAAGACATGCGATACGTGTTGCTTTGCCTCGTCAAGTTGAGCATAAACTATTTTGTATTGTCTTTCAGCTGCTGGTTTGGGAACCTATGTAGAGGCACTTGTGCGGAAACATGATACTGAATTCAATGTATGCTATTACAATTCTTTTTAACTTATATTCTTTACTCTTTTCTTTACCCTTTTAACTAATTTAGATACAAGCATCAATGTGAGTTGTTGGGAGCTGCCATTTGTATTGTTATATAAGGTTATGATTTGTGCTTTTAATATGTTAGAAGAGAGATGGTGAGTGGGAATCTAGAACGGGGATGCATTGACTTATTTGAGTTCGGTTAAGTATATTGTACACAAGAACTACCCAGATGCTAATTCTAATCCAAATAAAACAAGCCTGTAGAGTGATATTGATACATATTCTAGTTCTAGCATGAGTAAACAAACAGCACTAATGTGTTTAATGGGATTTGGTCAGTAGCCAAATTGCTTTAATTTGGATCATATGCGGTGGAATATTGCAACTAGTTAACACGTTTTTGTTAGTAATTCTTCAATAGGAGCCTCCTAGTTCTTAGTTTTATGAGGTGCTAATTCATGTTCTGATAACATATCCTTGTAAGTTCTGTGGTTCCTTTACATTTCATCAAAGTTTGAGACCAGGCCTATGATTTTGCATCTGGACAACATTGAGTACGTTTAGAAATTTTTAGGACAAATAAGATAAAATATGGTTTGGAACAAAATTGAGACATGGACAGTCTTTGGGAAAAGAAGGTACGTTACCCTTTTTGGAATTATTGCATGCTTAAGCAAATAGTCTAGAAATCCTTTTACATGGTATTTGAATTTCAATACGAGATTCTAGTAAGTTGCGACACTGCTTCCATGTACTAAGTTGATCAGTGTTTTATCACTCATTCTTTTGCCTCTAATCTTTAGGTAAAAGAGATTGGGTAGTTTTAAGGCTATTTAACTGCAGTGTGTTGCATTTTTTTAACATTTCAATTTTCTCTGGACAGATTCCGTGACAATAATGGTAGTTGTATTAATACTTTTCAGGTTGTTGTAACTCAGATGAATGGCTCACACCAACCAACTGAATCTATACATGCGCTTCATGTTGGAAAGATGAGGATGAAGCTCTGTAAAGGAAAGACAACAATTGCCAAAGAATACTATTCAAGCTCAATGCAGGTATTCCAAATTGAGCAATTATGTGAACCACTGCATTTCATACACCTACAGTGCACACCGTATAGAAAATAGAAAATGACAAAAGTTAACAGTATAGAAAGATAAAGAAGTTTTGAACTGGAATTTCATAAAAAATGTTCAACTCTCTCTCTCTCTCTCTCTCTCTCTCTCTCTCTCTCTCCCCCCCCCCCAAATCCCAAATTTATATTATTTTTATGTATAAACAAATAACTAACAAGAAAAAACATTATTTGAGTCAATTCACAAGACCTATGAGGGTACTAACAAAAGTTTAAGATTTTAAGTTATGGAAATGTAAATGTTGATTTGAATGTCCCAACTATAGGTCCCAGTATTTTTAGGATAGTTACCATCATAATTTAGTACATTGTCAATATTTTACCTTTATTCAAATATTCTATCTTAGAGTGCACAAGGTTTAGATAAGCTATAAGATGAATTTATCAAAATTATATTGATGAATGCATGTTCCATGATGTTCATTTCCATTTTAACAACTATGTATATGTGTTGATCCTCTCATTACAATTCAAGCTGATGAATATTATTCCCAACACTTATTATAATATTTTTTCTCATGGACAAATGAAATGCAAATACGTTCCTACGCCCAAAAGGTAACGGACCTAAGTACTTGAATATAATACCAAAGTTCAATAGATCTCCCTAGAACATTAAGTTAAGAAAAGAAACTAAACACCAATAATACATGAAAATTCTTATCAACAAGGAAATTACACTGCACCATCTCAAATTCCAAATTCATCCCACACATGCAATAAAAAATAAAATACACATGTTTTATGAGAAGAAAATTTATAAAAATAGTTGCCCTAATAAGTATCTAGTAAATTATAAAAAATAAATTCAGGAACTCAATCACAGACATACTGATTCCAACATAAAGATTAATATGAGGAAAGGGTAAGAAACCATTATTGCTCTTCAATACAATCATAGATGCTTTGCTCTGCATTGAGGGTGTTGGGATGAACATTGATGTAAGATGGCATTGGAAGGGGTTTCAATAAGAAAATGGTGTTTGAATTATGATGGTGATGCTCAAATCGAAATGTTTCTGGGGAAAGAGATACAGAAATTAGGGACATGAATAGAAAGATTAGTTGGTAAAGATGGGAGAGATGAGACAGTTGGAACTTGGAAAAGAGGAAAACTGGTATTTGAGATAGAGTGAGGTTGGGGGGGGGGGGGGGTGAGAATGAGAGAGATACCTGAACATTATTTAATGAATTTCCACCTCAAAGTTTTTCTCTTTCAATACGGCTTAGTTTTGTCATTTCTGATTTTTAAACGATGTGCATCCTGGTTCATAGGTGTATGAAATGGAGTGACAACATCAAAATGGTTTTTTTGCTATCATTCTTGACTCGAGTTTTTTCTAAACACTGAAAGGAACCTTATATTTATTGCATGATAAAGACTAACTTTTCTTAGCACAACTCTTTTCTAGCAGTCTATGATTTATGAGGTTTTATTTAGAACAAGCTTAAGATTTTCCTTCTCATCTCATTTGTATAAACAAAAATGTAATCAAATAATGTTCAATGCTCTTGTTCTTAAGCTTTGCGGTGTTCGAGGAGGTGGGAATGCTGCTGCACAGGCTCTATTTTGGCAGCCAAAGCAAGGGCTTTCTTTTGTATTAGCTTTTGAATCAGAGCGAGAAAGGAATGCAGCTATCATGCTTGCAAGGAGGTTTGCATTTGACTGTAATGTAAGTCTTTCTGAATATTAGCTGCAGATCTTTGCTGAAAATAGCTGTTATGGTTGGAGCATATTTCAACCTTCCATTTTTCTCTTGGTCTCCATTGCTGAATTATGAATGGCTAAAATGCAGATTGTTCTTGCTGGACCAGATCATAAAGTTCCTTTAGATACATGATGCGACCTCCTTGAATAGTATATATATATTTTTTTTTTCAACTGTAATTATTTGAATTCTCATCTAGTGAGATAAGGCTTTGTCATCATTGTTGTTGTAATTATTTGAGTTCTGCATTGTACTACAAGTGTGTAAAAGTGAAGTTTGTAACGTCATTGTGATTAGGATTCATTCATACCCTGTGATCTGAGTTATTGTATACCATTTTCTTTCACCAACACCAGGGCATTTTTTTTGTTTGCCTTTGTGAGTGATAGTTAGCAAACTATTTGAGCGTACACTTTGGGATTGGTGTGAGCCACGCCCATTGTTTGTTGTGTGCTAATTGATTGTATTTGATTGATCCAATTACTGTAAGAGTTTTCCTTATTGCATGTCTAATTGTCTATAGATACGCATATGAGTGATTTTAGATTTTATTTATTGCAAACACTCCAGAACCCTCTGATATTCTCAGAGGATAATTTACCCTTCCTGAAGTGGCAATATGTGATTGCTTCATATTTATTCTAATAAATAATTATAGTTTAATTAGACTAGTGTAAAACCTTAACCGAATAAGAATATCATCTTGTATATGGTAAATCCTATTTTGCAATTTGTAAAATGTTTAACTCAAATCCTAACTTAATTTTAAAAATTCTGAGTCTAAAAAAAAGATAGAAAAAAGGGAAAAAAAGAAGACATGAATGGGAAAACAAAACGCATAAAAGAATGAGAAATGAGAAAAATGAGAGGGAAATAGAGGCTAATTTTTTTGAGATTGACATGTGAGTTATGCTGAGTTATTGAGTATTAGGGAGATATACACGGTTGTAATGGTGTTCAATTTTTTATTTTAGTGATAAGAAATCGGATCGTCCGATTTCATTGCAGAGAGAGGGGAATACAAATCGGACAGTCCGATTTGTGTGGAGCAGAATTTTGTGGATACTGAAATCGGACTCAGAATTTTTTGCCGGTACACAAATCGGACCCAGGATTTTCTGCCAATACACAAATCGAACCCAGTGTTTTTAGTACCTCAAATCGGACGGTCCGATTTGTCTTACACAGTGCTCATACCTTGATGAAATACTATATACCTTCATAACTCTGCTATACACCAACCCTCTCTTTATATTAAAAAGTTCGGAAAATAGAAGACTGAAAAAACATAAAAAAAAAAAGAGAAAATGAGCATTGAAAAAGCAAATGATGTATTTATATCAATTTTGTCGTTTTTACTCTTATTTGGGATCTTTCGCATTCTTCCTTGTCATAAAGAAGAGACAAGTGATACAACATACCTTTTTCATTCTTTATGGTTGTCTCTAAATTAAATTTAATGGAAATTGAAAAATAGCGAAGTGGTATTTGCTCGAGAGGAAAACATTCCAAGTATAAGAAAGGCAGGTGATGCACCTAGACCAATGTTGCCTTTTTTGTTCTCATCTAGGATCCTCTGCATTACAACATTTTTAACTCCTTCTCTATCGTCACTCATCGTATTTAACTAAGGTGAATATTTCAATAAAAACTCCATAATTATTTTCATGTGAAGGTGTTTCATTTTGATTATTAACTAGTGAATTATAGGATTTAATTTTGATATATTATAAAAGTGTTATCTTTATTAAACATGTAGTTAAATAAATAAGTCACATTTTTAAATAAGATTTTTATGAAAAAATATTTTATCATTTTTATGGCAGTAGGTGTAAAGTGTTATAACTAATGCTTTTTCCCTTTTCTTGTAACCCTTTTATTTGGACATATTTCACTACTCTACACTTTGAATTTGCCTACAAATTAGTCCCTAAAGCATTAAAAAAAAAAGAGTTAAATCTCAAAGTGGTCCATGAACTTGCACTCGAGCCTCAAAGTCGTTTCTAAACTTGCATTGGCCCCAATTTTGTCCCCGAATTTAACACAGGTGGCTCATGGTCATCTCTAAAGCATTTTTCGGGAAATATTCCTAAACGGCACGCTGACGTGTATGGAGAGGCGCCACGTTGGAATGGTAATGGCTATCTGACGTGGGTGTTATCATTTTTTAACTCAATTTAGTCCCTGAATTATTTTATAACCATAATCCCCAATTTATTATTAGAAACCACTATGTTTCTTCTTCTCTGTTCTCCTTCGTCTTCTCTGCCATTGTTGAATTGCCATGTATCAACCTAGTTCCAAGCCCATGTATCAACCACCCTAAAACTATCGAACCCACCCAAAAGGCAACCTCTACCATTTCGAACCCAATTTCTATGGCTGCTATCCCTGTCCCACCCAACCAAGACATGGACTATACTCAAGTATCAGCTGCAACCACTAAATCAACCCCAATTTTCAAATGAACTCCAACACCAAATCACATTTACATAATTGTATATGCCATTGTACCAGTGGAGAACACAGATAATTGGAGGTGGTTCCTTGAGCTACTGCATGAGGATCTAGGGAGCTACACTCAAAATGGATGGTGTTTCATTTTAGACATGCAGAAGGTAACGATATCTTTGCTATATACTGATTATTGTATTTTAGTAAGGGTTGAACTCTTTAGGTTGATGTATTTTTTGTAGCCATGTTTTGCTTTCATGATTCTGTTTCTATATCTACTGGTTTGTTTCACACATTGTTGTTGCCTGTATTGATAGAATGGGATAGGAGTAGAACTTAATAAATCGTGGGGATAAATTTGTTGTCACTTATACATGTGCAGGGCTAATTTGATGTCACTTATGTATGTGTAGGGACTATTTTGATGTCACTTATGTAAGGTGAGGGACCATTTTGGGTCCCGATATTGTAAGTTATTAATTTCAGTGGTTTTGTGTGCAAGATCTACTACTCAAGAGGGATTCGTTGAGGGAATGATGAAAATTCAGAGAGCTAAGAAGGAAGCATGTGAGTACCTTTCCAAATGGAGAAGAGATGCATGGAGTCGGGCCTTCTTTCCTACCCAACCAAAATGTGACAACATATGTAATAATGCTTGCAAAGTATTCAATGCCAGAATCAAGGAAGCAAAGGCCAAACCAATTATCACACTACTCGAGGAGGTTAGAATGTATATCATGAGGATGATAGCCCAGAATACAATGAAATTCAGGAACCATGTTGGCTTACTGCCCTTGTTCAAACCACCAAGAAAATTCAAGAAATGACTATTCGCTATTTTCTGTTGAGACATTTTGGTTTTAGACATTGAATTTTATGCTTTCTTAGATCCATGTGTCAGGTGTATGTGTTTTGGATTGTAAGTTAAATGCTCTGTGTTGTCTTTTGATGGTGTCTGGCTCAACAATGGCAGAGAAGACGAAGGAGAGCAAAGAAGAAGAAAGAGAGTGGTTTCTAATAATAAATTGAAAATTAAGGTTATAAAATAATTTAAGGACTAAATTGAGTTAAAAAATGATAATAGCCACGTTAGATAGCCGTTACCATTCCAACGTGGCATCTCTCCATACACGTCATCACGCTATTTGGGAATATTCTCTAGAAAATACTTCAGGGAGACCGTGAGTCACCTTTGTTAAATTCAAGAACAATATTGAGTCCAATACAAGTTTAAAGACGACTTTAAAGCTCGAGTACAAGTTCAGGACTACTCTCACATTTAACTCAAAAAAAAAAAATCATACAAACAATTTCCACTATCAATAATAAAAGTTGTCATTGTGATACCAAAGTATTAAAAGATCTTTTGGGAAAACTCATTTTGATAAAACAACATGATTGTTGTTGCCTTATTTTAGTGATGCTGTCATCCATAAACGTACCACGCCTCCGTCATTGTAGTCATTCTAATAACCAATTGCAACTACTCTAACTGTTAAACACATACCGTTGGTCACTTTACAAAATTTGGGCCATTGATGGAATAACAGTTTCAATAGTTTTCAGTATTAATCTCAAAGGCATTTATCTTTTGTTATTTAGATAAACCAAAAATGGTGGATAAGGATGAAAATGAAAATAAAAATGAGAATGAGAAACAAGAAGATGAAAAGAGTGGATTTTTTCATGCGGTGAAGGATTTCATTCATGACGTTGGGGAGAAGATCGAGGAGGTAGTTGGGTTCGGGAAACCAACTGCTGACGTGGCCGCAGTACACATTTCATCCATCAATGTTGACAAGGCAGACCTTGTTCTTGATTTGGTGATAAAGAACCCAAACCCAGTGCCAATCCCTCTAATAGACATAAACTATTCGATCGAGAGCGGTGAGAGAAAATTAGTTTCAGGATTGATACCAGATGCAGGTACAATACATTCACATGGAGAAGAGACCATACAAGTTCCTGTCACTTTGGCATATGCAGATATCAAAAACACTTATCATGATATTCAACCCGGAAGCATTCTTCCATATAGGGTGATGGTTGACCTAATTTTTGATGTTCCTATTTTGGGAAGGCTAACCTTGCCTATGGAGAAAACTGGAGAAATTCCAATTCCGTACAAGCCGGATGTCAATGTTGAGAAGATTCAGTTCGAGAGATTCTCTACTGAAGAGACGGTTGCTATTCTTCACATGAAAATAGAGAATAAGAATGACTTTGATCTCAACGTCAATGCGCTTGAATATGAGGTGTGGCTTGGTGATGTGAACATTGGAGGTGCAGAGCTACCGAAATCCGCAACGATTGAGAAAGGTGGAATCAACTTCATTGATATTCCAGTGACCTTTAGGCCTAAGGATTTTGGATCTGCAGTTTGGGATATGATTAGAGGAAGGGGAACTGGCTACACCATAAAAGGAAATGTTGATGTTGACACGCCGTTTGGTGCAATGAAGTTGCCCATCAGCAAAGTCGGTGGTACTACGAAATTGAAGAAGAAAAAGGATTGTGATGGTGATGATGACAATAAGGTTCTTCAACTTCTTTTCTCAATATATCTTCCTCATCACTTTCGATTTTTCATTTTTCCTAGTTTCAAGAAAGCTGAACACTATCTCATTTAAAAATTAGAGTAAATGCTTTCGGTCCTTAATCATTTGCTCCATGAACTTGGCATCCTCCAGCAAATATAAAAACTCAAATTAATTCTTATCTACTTTGATATACGTACGTTTTAGTCTCTGCAACAAGTTTTGAATAGATCACTTGCTAACGTGTTAGTCACTTTCTTGGTCAATTTCTTCATTATTGTAGGGACAAATTACTGATACATCAGCAAGTGATCTGTTTAAAACTAGTTGTAGAGACTAAAATGTACGTATATCAAAGTAGATAAGGACCAATTTAAGTTTTTATATTTGTTAGAAGATACAAAATTTATAAACAAATAATTAGAGACTAGAAAGAACATTTACTCTAAAAATTATTAAATAACTTAATAAAATTGACTAAATTATTATTTAACTAAAGATTCTCAACTAAGTTACCTGCACTTGAGTTTTTACCTTAAAAACAATGCATGATTGCATTCTAAATGTATTGGTTATTGATTTTTGTATGTGAATTTTTTTCCATGATATGTTAATTATTAGAGAGGAACAATAATAATCAACTATAAATATAAAAAAATCTAAAAATTATATTAAAAATTACAAAAAATGTAATAACAAAATTCAGATTGATCGGTTATGAGTTATTTTTTTATTATTATTCCCCAATTTTATTTTTACTTTTTTTAATTTAGGATAAATGACTATGCGAAAACCGTTTTAACTTGAATTTTAAATATACTATGCATGTTAATATTCATGAGTTGTATTGCCACTAAATAAAAATGCCTTCTTTACTACAAGATGAAATTTTTGGCTTTAGTATTTAAATATTCTTTTGAATTTCATGCACCAATCTTGGTATCCAATTCTTTCTCAGATATAAATTCCAATATAACATAAGATACCTCAACAATTTGTGTTATGTGTTCCCTTAGTGTGTTTGCTTGTGCCATAAAGTTAATTCCTCAATATTTCTTGGTGCAGGATTGAAGAACAATTTGCATCAAGTAATCAGCGGTTGTTTAATTTAGAAAACTTAGTTCCACTAAAAATTAAAATTGAGAAGAGACCTTGAGTATAATTCAAGGCATTACTTCTTAGTCCTGATGGTTGTTTAATTAGCAAACATGTCAAATTTTGACGTAAGAATTTGACTGTTGTGTTAATATTCATTGTGGATATATATAATAGTTGTAGCTTGGGATGATCAAATACAAAAGCAAGTGGTATATCAGGGATGATTCTCGTTTTGTCGCTTTATCCCGCTGCCAATAATGGAGTTTATATGATTTGGATTTGTGGAGAATGAATTCCTTCGTCTTTTGTGTAATTGAGGATGAATAAAGAATGATTCATCGCGCTAACAAATATGCTTTACACTAATAAGAAACGGACGGCTCTAATGTTTTTTTAATTCTTTATAGGTAAACTACGAAAACATGCACGTATTTTTTAAGGAAGTCACTCAAATAAAAACGTCTAAAACGTCTTTTTTTAAATATATTTTTTATTAATTAAAATTTAACACATATAATCGATTAAGCCGTGTTATTTTTATCAAAATTAGGGTAGACAAATTAATTTAACCGAAAAAATAATGAATCAAATCTTGAACCGGTCTAAATTAATATTATTTTTTATAAAAAATGAGTAAAATACTCTTATTATATATATATATATATATATATATATATATATATATATATTTTGAAAACTCTAAATCTTAATCATATAATAGCAGAGAAGTAAAGGGTTAGAATTTAGGATTTCTCAAAATTAATATATATATATAATAAGAGTATTTTAGTCGTTTTTTATAATAAAGGTATTGTAGTCATTTTCTATAAAAAATAATATTAATTTAGACAAATTCAAAATTTGATTCACTATTTTTTCGGTCAATTTAATTTGTATGGCATAATTTTAACAAAAAAAACCTAATTTAATCATTGAGTTAAATTTTAGTTACTAAAAAATATCTTAAAAAAAGACATTTTAAACGTCTTTATCTGAGTGGCTTCCATTTTTTAATGTTGATATCGATAAAAATATTATAAAAAATAATCTAAAAATGTGTTAAAAATGTTTCAATGTTTTCAGAAATTTGCACTATTAATAAAATAATGTGATATGACTTAAATATCATAATTTTACTTACTACATAAAAAAAATAATTTTTTTCACTATCTTTCTTTTTAACATAGAACTTCTTAGTTTAGAGATGTGTATTTTTGTTATTTTTTAAATAATTTAAAGATATTTATTTTTTGTATAATTTGAGAGTATTTTTGTTGAAAATGAATTGAAGCAAAAGTCACTAAATATGGTAGTTTATAATCATTATATTTCAATGTCTTTTCATTGAATTATAATTCCATTTATCTAATATAGCATTTGAAATTAAATGAAAACAAAACAAAATGATAGATTGAAGTCATCCATGTACAATCATGCTTGTATTTATTAACGATAAATCTTATTATAAAAATTTTATGCACTTTTATGTTAATTTAGAATTTTTTAATTTAAAATTTTACTATTGGTATATGGGTGATCGGTTTATTTATTTTGTTCTACAATTTATACATGTTTATTATTAAATTTATATAGTTTATTTCACAACATCTTTTGGTTACGCCAATATTTATAAATTAAAGATTTTGAGTGAAAAATAATTATTGATATCTTATTATAAATTGACGAAATATCTATTTCATAGTTAATTTGAGCAGATAAAACTCATTGCAGAATTATTTATTTTTTATTTTTTATAAGTATTGACATACATAAGAACCTAAATAAGTTGGGGGATTACCATATCATTATTCATTTATCTTTTAATCGAGTTATAACTCATTTTATTTTTTAAATTTAGCCTGGATCATATGATCGACAAACAAAGTTTTAGAGTTGTGATCTACTATCTCATAGTTCGGTCTTTATTGTACATTATGAGTCATAATTCGACTTTATTTGTCTTAACTTTAAGTTTGTAGCGAACAATTTTAATAACTATGTTGAATTTGAAAAACTTGAATTATTATGATGATCAAACATTATTAAAATATTAATTAAAAATTATTAATTTGTTAATTGCTTCCAATGGGTTGTTTGATATATTTGTTCAAGTGTGCAGGCAAACAATTTAGTTTCATATTGGGCCAAAAAGCTAATCAAGTTCACTTTGATTAATGAATTAATTTAGTCTTGTGCAAATTAAATATATCAAATGGCTGAATTTTGATCATTATGGCTGAATTATTATTATGTTGATTCGGCCAAAAATAGTACAGTAGTCCATTTTGGTTAAAATATTATTTTAGCAAATTAATTCAAACACAAAGTGGCTGAATTTTGAAATAAAGAAAAGCCCAAACCTCGGGTCCATTTTGATAAAAACAAATGATGGAGAAAGTGGCCCAAGAAAATTATAAGTTGATCACAAAACAAAGGGTTCATTTTGGATGAAACATGGTTCGGTTCCATTCACTTCGGTGGAATTCAAATTTTGATTTAATGGATTTGATGCATACTTCCACGGATTTCACATTCTTCATTTGATGGAATTCAAAATTTGATTAAATAGAGTTAATGCAGACATTGGTAACATGAGAGAGAAAATGCAATTGATTTGATGGTATTTAATTTTTACACGTTACAAAGCATGAAAGAGAAAAGTTGGTTTTAATTGAGTGTAATTGATTTTAATTTCCTTCTTTATTTTCTTTGAAAGCATTCTCTCTCTTCTCTCATCACTTTCGGTCATGTCATAGAAAAGAAGAGGAAGCAAGTTATCAGAATTATGGCACTGTAGAAGTTGAAGCTAGGCACAAAGAAGAAGCCATAGTGATAATGGCATCAAGAAAAAGAAAATCTGAAGTATGGTGTGGCTGAGATCTTTACCACAAAAGGTAAGATGTGGTGAAGTAATCTCAAGCTCTCCATACCCGAAAATGGAAGAGATCTATTTCGGTCAGAGGAAGAAAATCTCTTGAAGCATGGCTCGTCTCTACTTTTGATCAACCACCACAGGAGGTAGCTACTGTAGCTACGCGGAGGAAGAGGTAGAAGATTAGAGCAGGAGGAGCTGTCAAGCATCAAGGACTCATCAAGGGCTAGAAATCCTTCTTGGGGAGCAAGTCAAGATGGAAGACCCAGATTGATGAAGATTGGTGTGAAGGGATTACATAGAGGTAATTGCATGTTGGGTTTTACACATTCGGTTTTCTCTCCTCTCTCTTTGGCCGAATCAGTTTGTTGCATGAAGAAGAAGAAGTTGGCTCGTTTCAACCTTGGAGGCTTCCCCTTCTATAATAAGGGTGAACAACCAAGACTTGAGACAAGGAGTGAAAGCACACGTTCGGGTTCCCATAACTCTTGGAGTTGTTTATTCTTCTCCTTCATGTCTTTCATTGAATATTTCTTTTTCTCAGTGAGTCTGTCTGTGTTTCATTGGTAAAAGGCAAAATGTGAGGTTTTGTAAGAAAAAGCCAATGAGTGAAAAAAGGCAGAGAGTTAAAGAAAAAGCCATTATTATCTCAGAAATTCTTTGTATGTATTTCTGTTTGTTATTATGATCCTGAGGGGATTCCCTTGCAAGTTGAGTTAGCACTTTGCAGTTGAAAGCTTGGTAGGTGACTAAGTTAAGTTCAGGATTGGGGATAGATTTTGGACTTGTCTCGGATAGGAAGGGTAGTTCCTAGGGAGAAATTGGTGTCTGTAATCAAGTTTGATTATAGTGAAATTCCGTTACTGTTGTGATGGAGACTGGACGTAGGCTGCATTACACTTAGCAGCTGAACCAGGATACTTCTGGGTGTGATTCTCTCTTTCTCTTCTACTCCTTTTCTGTTTGTGTTTGTAGGAGACAAAATTGAAAAATATCTCCTAACCGGTTACGAGACAAAAAGAAAATGTCTCTTGACTTGACTAGTTATGAGACAAAAAACAGAAATATCTCCTGGAGCTATTCTAAAAAGCAGAAAATAACATTTAAAAAAAGAGGGCTAAAATTCAACCCATCTTCTCTTAGCCATTAATAACCATTAAACTATTATTCTGACTTAATGAGCAACCATCGTAACATCAATTCTACCTATAAATTCTATATTTATAAAATTACATCTATTTCTATATCTTAAAAAAGATCACAAGATAAGTGTTATAAATTTTATTTTATGTCTAACATTATATTTATATATATATATATATATATATATATATATATATATATATATAAAATTCTTATACCTCTTAAATACTTACTAATTTAAGTATTAAAGTATCTTTTACAAATATTCATTTACAGTCTTATTTGACATGGAATTATATTTTACTCACTCCACATGCATATTACAATAGCAAGACATGAATTATACTTTAAAAGTTCATTTACTTGCATAATTATCATACTATTATATCATAATGGTGAATAATTATACTAAAATTCACTTAATATAAAACCTTTTGATTATTCTACTATAACAAATCTTATTATTCTTTTATGATAGATTTAATTATTTTAGTAACAATTTTTTTTATTTAAAAGAGTATATGAAATTATACCTATAAATATATAAATACATATTATTTAATGATTAATTTTTTATATTTATAATTAGTTTAATACTAATAGAGGCAATATCTAAAAAATTTAATAACGAATAAACAAAATTTGAAAGATTGTTTTGACTATTTAGTCGATGTAATATTCCGGGGTAGATCCTTAGCTGCTAAGAAAATATTTTTCTTCCTTAGTTGTGTGAAAATCTTAACCCCTTAATCTGTATCGAATTTACAATGCTTAAGAATTAAGGAAAGGATATATTCGAATGAGAAATCAAATTCAAAACAATATGGAGAAATTGTTATCCACTACACACAGTCCACATTAATTTCAACAAAATAAAGGTCAACCCATAATCGAGAATCCAATTTACAATAAAAAATATAAAAATATATTTTTAAATATTAATAGTTAATTATTTATTAGAAATAATAAATTCAGATACTTCTATTAATCCTGTAATAAAAGTCAACGAATTATAATTTTTTTGTTATTTATAGTACCTCACAACTCGACAGATTAAAGATTAATTCGTCGTGGATCTAAATTTTATTTAAGAGTTTATCATTGACCAATACATTTTCTTAAACGGACGAATAAACCAATAAATTAATCACACGACCAACCCAAATTGATTAACAAATTATAATTTAAATGACATATTTTTTTCTCTCTGCTTAAAAATTTTGGATTCTGAGTGTCACTAATAACTTAAAAAAAAAATCGTGCAGCAGAATCGATGCTCAATGTTGTTGGGGCCCACAGCCAGATCCAAATAAAAAGAGAAGCCCAAGGCCCTAAATTCAGAAAGCAGAGAGAAAGAAGCGTAATGGCAGCAGTGGGTGCACCTCGCGAAGTAGCTGGAAACGAGAACAGCCTCGAGATCGATAGTCTTGCTCGCTTTGCTGTTGATGAACACAACAAGAAACAGGTTTCTTTCTCTCTCTTGCGAAGATCGCTTTCGCTTTGGTTTTGGTTCGTTTTGTGTGATTGATCATGATTAGTGTTCGATTTTGATTTAATTTTAAAATAATTTGGGTGGTTGTTTTGGATTTTTATCTAATGTGACGAATTAAATTGGGAATGATCATGCAGAATGCCCTTCTTGAGTTTAAGAGGGTTATAAGTGCTAAGCAGCAAGTTGTTGCTGGGACCTTGCACCACATCACTTTGGAGGCAGCAAGTGGTGATAGTAAGAATGTTTATGAAGCCAAGGTTTGGGAAAAGCCATGGATGAACTTCAAGGAGGTTCAGGAGTTCAAGCTTGCTGGTGATGGCTCCGATGCTTAACCAGGTATTTTATTGCACTACATGATTCCTCCTGCCTGCAATTTTCTTTTCAAGTAACAATTAAAAGTGCGTATTATTATGTTTGCAATTAGTTTGGAAACAAAGTTTGGAATGAAACAGAAAGATTCAGAGAGACAACGATGTTAAGTTTACAATTGGAAAAGTATCGTGTACCAATATATTATCTGCTAATTTATTGCCAACAATAATTAATTATTATATTTTAAACACATATTTAAGGAGACACATTCAGGAGATACATATATAAAGACACTTCCAATAGACACAACCACAAAGACACTTCTATTAAATACAGTCATAAACAAGAGTTGGCAGAAGTTGGCAGAAATGCTGTTGGTAACGTAGCAGGATTGGTTTACAATTAGTTTCTGGTCGAATGCAGGGCTTTATCATGTCATTAATTGTAATGCTTCTGCTTTTGATGGATTCCATCATATTGCTGCCTTAAAATCTGAACTAGAAGCTAGAGTGTGAGTTTAATTTCTTTCTAGTTGAAGGGAAACGGGGTTGTTGTGCTTTATGTCAAGTAAAGGTTCCTTTGAATCCGTAAGATTAAACTCTCATTGTCATTTTAATATTCGTTATGAATTTGCTGACATAGTCATGATGCATTAGTAGATCCATCTAATAGCAAGACTAACATAGCTTACAAAGTGAACAACTTTTGAAATCTTCAGAAACCCACGTGATGGTGCTTCTAAACTCAAGTATCAAAGTGAAACTTTACTCAACTTGAGCCTTTTGATGTAGAGCTCCTTAAGATAGGGCTATTCAGAGCCTCGACCCACGACTCTAAGGTCCAAAACATCTATAATAATGTGCTTTGAGAAAAGAGGTATTACCTTGTGAGAGTATGAGTTCATGTGCAAAGACATCACAGCCAAGCTTACCCCCTCTCAAAATATCTCACCAATTTTTTTTCTTTTATTTTCATCTTTCTTTAAGGGGGAAAAGAGAAAATGTTGCCTCACTATTGGGATTTTTTTAAATAAATAAGAATTTTTCTTATTTATAGACATGTTTATGGATCTTACTTAGTCCAGCAAGTTTTTGACTTTATCAGTGGTTAGCTTTAGCAGTCAGTTAAACTTTCATTGTGTTTTCAAATCTCCCTCAAATGAATGAGACAATTTCAAATCTAGTTTTACACTTAGGTTGTAGCTGGCTGGCTCACCTGGGGTTTTTAAATTTCTTCCTTGAATTTTCAGGTTATTGAAGCTGATGACTACCTTGGCTACAAGTTGAAAATATCAAGATATCAAAGCGTGTTATGTATAAAATAAATGATACACATTGACACCTATTTTACCTCGATGTAATATTTGAAGTCATAATTCATAACAGTGAGCGCGGTGTATGCATTTGGCAGCTTATGATTACCTGCCAGAGCTTTTATGTAATATTTTGATATGAAACAAATAACCTTACGCAAAGTCCACAAAATTTGACATTCTATGCTAAAATGCACTAAAATTAGTTATCAGTATATATAAATAAATTAAATCATACATGTATTTATATATTATACAAATATATTAGTGATCAATTTTAGTATATGAATAACAATTTTAAAATCGCATTACCTCACCCAAAGGAAAGGCGAGAGAACAGAGGGGGAGGTAGTATTAGGAAGTAGTATTATAGAATTTAATTCATCTAAGTCGCTAGCTATTCTGTTTAATGCTTAGTTTAAAAACGTGTAGCATTGGAAAGCATCACATCTCAAAATTTTAGAAACTTAATCCTAATTAATTTAGTATTAGTTTTTATTAAATTAAGGGTAATTATATTATACCATTGATTGTTGACAATAATTAAGTTCAGTTTATTTTAAATTAAATTTAAATTTAATTAGTGGCGTATAATTTATGGTTAATTTTTATATGAAACGTGAAAATAATTAATTTAAAACAACGATTAGTATCTAAGTTTTCTAATTCTATGGTATTTCTTTATTGTTTACATAATTTAAGGGCCAAAACGAGCCATTTATGTTATTTGTTGAAAGAATAATTCGAGTATATACAGAACAAACAACACTCAATCAAAAGTAAATATTGTTTATGTGAAATCCAACTCTTGAATTTTGACACTCTCAATAACGATAAAACTAGGCTATAGGGAATATAAAGATCACTCAAGAACAAGGAATAAAACTCGAGCTTCAATCTGTTTTCTTGCTTTCTTCCTTGGACGAAATCTTCATATGTAAGAATGTTGATATCTTCTTCATGGAGGAATACTTTCCCCTTTACATATCTTGGTTAAGACCGTTAGTATTGAATAAGAAATTTTTTTCTTCTTCTGCTTGATAATTAGTGCAGCAACCTTTTTGTTATATAGATCTGATCTTTGGAGAATATTCCTCTATCATGGCTGTTTTTCATAATCTTGGTTTGCTGGTTGATTGTCTTTTATTGATTTTCAAATAAGAGCAACAATGCTTACAATAGGAAGTTAGTTATAATAGGCAAATTTAATATGTTTGTCATCACTAAGGTTAATATACAATTCTTAACACAACAGTACTCTATAACGATATATATGTTTCTTGATTACATAGAAAATTACGATGAGTTCCAACCAAAGAAAGAAAAGATTCAGAACAATTTGATTTTCAATATCTATTAAGGTGATTCAATGTACTATTAAAGACATAGTCGGTGTAAAGTTGTTAATCGGATATATACAGAACATTAAATGATAGTATAAAATATATTTATTAAAATATATACAAATTAATATTAAATTAGATGTATTTTTTATTTAAAAAATTTTAATACAAAATTTTTTATATTGAAGTTGTATAAAATTACATCTTTATTTATTTTTTTATTCTTATATTGTTTTAATTGATGGACTTAGTCTTCTTATGTGGTGTTTGTTCTCTTTTTTTATTTTTGATTGTTGTTAGACTTGTTTTTTTTATATGTTCTTGTAAAGATATGTTATTTCTAAACTATTAACTTGTATACATTTTTTATTGTCTTTTTGGTTTCATCTTTGTATCCATGTTCTTCATTTGAACATGTGTCTTGGATTCATTTATTTTTCTTTTTTCTTAATCTCTTGAAGTTTATTCTTATAATAAAAAAATATAAATGAGTAATATAAATAATATTTTAAATAAATAAAATTTTTGTAGTATTACTTGTTAGATTTGTTGTAAGAAGGATAAGGATTAAGTTTAGTATTTTTTGTTGGAATAAATATCTTAGTAATAGTATATTGTTGAGAGCTTTTTTTTTTTCTTTTATCAAATAATGTCTTGAATCTTGAGTGATACAAACTCAAATAGTATTGAAAAATGATTAAAATTGATTCTTTGATTTAAATAACATATTAAAATAAGTATAGTTAAAAGTATCTTAAAATATAATTATATGTAAAGTATTACAAAAACTTTAAAAAATTATAAACAGTAAAACTATTAAGAGTTTTTTTCGTAAATTTGTTTCAAAAATATAATAAATATTTTTTACTTTGTAAATATTTTTCATAGGCAAATCGCAAATTGTGAAATGAAGTAATAATGTTAAAAGTCTTATGTATGATATATAAGTAGGTCAAATAGGATGGAATTTAAATATTTTGTAACTTAAAATTTATTATGATAATATTATTATCATTATGATATTTTTGATGTAGATATTTATTACATTTAATTAATGCTTTATATTTCTATTGAATAATAATGTAATAAATTAATTAATTAATTATGCACGAGAGTTATGGTTTTAATTTTTTAATATTTTATTAAAAGTTGATTGGTTCATTTCTAAGGTTTTGCCAAGTAATCAAAATTGATGACATAACATCATTAAAAAAAGAAACATCACTTAAATTTAATGTACAAAGAATTGATATAATTTTTATATAATAAGAATAGATAGATGCTCCAGAAAATGTACACATGAGCAATCATACATGGTAAAGACAAACCAATGAATTTATTCTTGTTAAATGGGTGTGGAAAAACTGGTTACATACTAGAGGAGTGTTAGAAATTAATAAATTTTGTGATTTATAGCTATCAATTAATTATATCATTGATGCTTTTAATGGTGTGAGATTTCATCTAGTGGTTTGGATTATTCACTTTTATTTTGCTTGTTGAATGCTGACCAAATTTTAATAAAAGTGATAGCCCCCTAAATTTTACATTAAAATCTAGTTAAAAGCCTATATTTTAAATAACATGAAATACGCTAATAAAAAATAAACGGAACAATATGAGGCCGACACTTAAGATTCTCACATATATATATACCTTATATCTGTTGTGGCGAAGTCCTACATTGTATATGTTAAAGATATCACCCTGTTTATATATTATAGAGATTTTAACGTAAATTGCTAAGCTTTGGTGACGTTGGCTTGTGACTCGAGCGAGAACATTAAAGTAGTAGAACTTTGTATTTGCCTATCTCGACCAAAGTGTGCTCGTGATCTTTCACAAGTTGGCTCGCCAGCGTAATGTGTCTCCCTAATAATGGGCCCTTACCTGGGCAAACAAGCGAAATTCAGCTCAAGTTATTGTTCACACGTACACGCTGGTCAACGATAGTCTAACCGGATAATGGACCACCATTTTTTAAATTTTAAACTAGTGCATTACCTCGTGCAAGGCACAAGAAGGGTATGTGATTTTCAAAAATCAATCAAGAATCAATTTTTTGAAAATTAATACAACTGATGTAGTTGTTGCTTTACATGTGATAGTCTAGAACAAATAATGAATTATGAATTTCGTCTGTTATTATGTAGATTGGATTATCACGAAGAAGACATGTTGTGGTAGATATTGACTATGATAATATAATCTTCTGACCAATATACTCTAACATGTATGTGAATAATCATTGTTATGATTGGTTAATTAATATTTTTAAATACTTTCCTGTAGACAACATTAATGGTTGAAGTTGTCACTGTGCAACCATTGTTCTAAATTAACATTTTGAGTCCATTCTTTGACTTTACTCTTGATAGCACAACATATAGTTGACCGTGCGGTAAAACTGGCCTTGGCAAGTACAACCCAACTGTGGGCAATGTTTGTCATTGAGACTTATTGATTGTCAGTTCAAAGGACACAATAATGGAGAATTGTCTCCATTGAAACCTAAATGGTAGACCTTAGTTGTTAGGAATCATGTTCATGCCTGATATTATGACAACTTGACCAACCTTGTTTCCCGTTAACGTCATGCATTCAATGACATGATTCCCTAGTTTTTGCACTTGTAATCTTGTCCCGTTACATGGACATTGGGTTGGACAATGTTGCACAATAGCATGATTGACACACCTACTTTTATAGTCAATTGATGCGATGGCAAACCAGAGCAACTAATAGCACTAAGAACATTTGGTGTAATCATGTCTGAGTTTGACTCCATCCTTTCTCAACGCACAAACTATCAAAGCTTAAATATATTTTTCTCCCCTTCCAGACGATTCATTATTAGTGTATTCACATCATTAACCACTTCCAATGTAGGACCAAGGATGGATTAGTCTTTAAAGTACGATGTCTGCTTAATCTTATCCAACAGGTTAGGGTATACAAAATCAACCATATGGTCAAAGGGATCAATTGAATCATTTATCAAGATGTATGGATGAATATGTATCTTTGACACCCTGTCCATAGAATTCCCAGCCAAGCCATCCCCAATCTCCAATAACCATTTTGAAAACTGAGCAATATCATCCATAGCTCCAGCAGTTGCTCCAACTGTTAAGCGCATGTTCATCGTCATTGTTAACACAGTATAATGTTGCCATAGATACCAAGCATTGATGGATGAATGTACAATATTCTGACGTGAGTTCATTGGAATCATTGGAAGAATCTACTAAAGTCACCTCCTAGTATCACCAGCTTACCTCTAGAATGTCACGTAAGCATTTGTCGAGTGCTTTATATCAAAGTTTGTTGAGCATCAATGCCTCATTCTATATAATAAGTTTGGATTTACAAACCAACTTGGTCAAAGATGTGCCTTGCTTAATGCAACATACTAAGTCCTCATTCAAGTCCAGTGGTATCTTAAACTTTGAATGAGTCCGTCCATTTGGAAGCAATAGAAGCAATCCCACTGGATGCAACATTCAGGACAATGTCTTTTTTGCTTTGAATTGCAGCTGATAGAGTATTGTATAGATATGTTTTACCAGTACCACCATAACCATACACAAAGAAGAATCCTCTAGCATTACCACTAACTGCATCTATAATGACGTCAAATGCTCTCCTTTTATATGTATTCATATTATATAGGTTGTTGTTGATCTCCTCTGTTAGAACTTCAACATCAAAATTAAGCTCATCTACCAGAAGACGATCCTCTAAGCTGTCAACGATGTCCAAACTTGGGTAAGACATCTTGTCAAACTCTTAAGGGATCTTCCATTGGATTGAAGTTTGTCCTCGATCTTTGCAAGAGTCATGTTCATAATTTATTCCTGAGAAAGTTTCGATTCCACCAAAAAGAATGAACAACAATATCCATTAGTTACATTTAGAGATTTGAAAATACGTACAACGTTTTGGCCGTAGAAATCATGCTAATGATGACCACACCTACTCACTGCATGTTTCTTCTATGAGTGAATAAAATGACCTCAAACAATGCATGGTAACACTGCTCCCAAACAATCTTTGGTCTTACAATGTTATTAGACAGTAAGAAGACGACGAATAGGTCACGAATGTAGTTCCCAGAGGCCCATTTGCTTTCTTCCATTATAGCATCAATGAAATCCTTATCATCTTATATCAACCCTAAGGCTTAACATGCTTCCTTGAAGGTACTATACACAACCCCGTTGACTATATGCAAATGTACAAAGCTGAGGCACCCCTTTTATATTATATGTTAAGTAGTAGTCGTAGGTAATAATCTTCAACATTCCCGCGGGAAACATGCAAAAGCCTACCAATGGAGAATCCTTGTTTCCTTGGCATCCACATTGAGATGTCATCCTTCCATACAAAGTTGTTAAGAAATTGGCTGTATGTAAGTGTACGACCATAGAGAAATAACCTGTTTCCAAGCATCCACGTCAATAACTTTGTTAGCTTGTCATCAACCCTATCTATTACATCAACTATGTTTTCATAATCCACAAATACAATAGGGTGTTCATTGGGCAAATGGAAAGGTAGCCTAATGACCGAAGGTTCCTTTTGTCAGATGTCATAACCAAAAGTACGCGAAGATGCCTCACACGCTAAGATATATCGACAATCATAATAGTTGCGTATTACATCAACTACTTGTTCAGACTCACTGTCTACATTGGTTTGGTAAAAAGAAGCAGTTACCCGATCTTTCCCTTGTACACATACTTAAACAAATACTTTATTGCAGAGGTTTGGCAGGTGTGCTCACCATTGATATGGCAGCCATATTTTAGCAATAGTGTCGGGTTATAGGGTACAATGTATGAATTATCGAGTATCGTATTATTATTTATTATTATCCAACCATTATCTGTTCTCTTGTGCTTGGGAACCCGCCATCATTGATTATTGCCCTTGATATAAAGGGATTTGGATAAAATTTTAAGCACCGACCATTTGTCATGTAGGGGATTTTATTATTATACTTGCCAAAGGACCATGGACCATGTACTTTTCAACTGCTACATAGATTTTGGGCCTCTTGAGCTTGTCTGGAATCTCAGCTGAGATTAGATTGTCACTATCATCCGGTGACTTGGGCTTGTATAGAGGATGCATAAATAGTAGTATATGTGCATGTGGAAGTCTTCACTTTTGGAATTCTATAATGCAGACATCTATAAAGACTGAATGATTGTTAGGCATTAATACTTACACAATTGTAATTTAACAAATTTCATTAAACTTACACGTTGTTATCTTACCAAAGAATTGATCATGCTTAAAGTCAGCTATCAACTCACTAAGCTTGATGTTAAAAATCCTTGAAACAATGTCGAAACGGTATTGTGCTTTTAACCCTGTGTCTTTGAACAAATGTTTTATCTTGTCCCATTCAAGATTGCATGTAATTGTTTAAAGTTAGGATAACCTACATATTTGCAAATTGTAAAACCATCCTTGCAATTGTTAAACATGTACCAAGGACCGTTTGTGAAGCTACTCGGCAATATAATCCTCTAGCCAGTTGTAATATCACTTACTTCTCCTCTAACCAATGACTCATGGAGTGCACTGTACTTGTCCACCCTTAGTTTGGGTTAGTTATTTTTAATGAAACTAAGGCATTCAAACTCAACCATAGTGTAGCGCATCAACAAAAGATTGTTAGAATAGTCTCCTAGATTCTAATTTTCAGATGATGGTCCTTGTTGTATTGCTCTTCTTTGATCTAAGATGAATCTCCTATGCAACCTAGCTATTTTTGGGCTGAGCATGAAATCACTATAGTCCATTATATCGCAACGGCCGATGCAATGGCATACATATGAAGTTAATGGAATTATTCAAAAGTTGTGATAATGAAACTATGAAATGCAAGTATCAGAAAAGAATATGCAGATATGCATTCATAAACCACACTAAGCTGAGTTATCTAATTTCTGTTAGCTATTCTATTTAAATATTAAATGTTATAGAGTATATAAATTATATTATATTTTATATATGATAGCCTAACATTAATCTAATTGGTAATGTTTAGAAATCCATTCGAATGCCAACGAGTTATAGCTCAAATGGCATAGCATACTCACTTAAAGGTTGCAGGATCGAGTCTCAACCCGTACAACTTAAAAATTTCGATGGCTTATGCTTGTACATCCATGGTTATGAATTGTTACCTAGTGACCTACAACACTACACTTTTCTTGAATAAGACTGAATGGGGAGCCATATGTTAATACTTGACATAGCCATGAAATATACCTATTAGTCTTCGAGCTGAATTATATAATGACCATTATTTTGGTTAATAGCGGACTCTATCAATCATCATGTTATGATTCTTTAAGAATGTATAAATGCATGTTGATCGGTGATAATGGAGTTGTTATAAACAAAATGAGTTGTTGCATGCTCGAGCCCATGTCTACAAGTAAATCGTCGAATTATTATAATTAAATTTGCTTTTAGAGACACACAATGAGAATCACCCACCAGCCAACCCCAACCATTACCAGCTACAACCAACAACAGAGGAGGACTATAGAGATTGAGACAGAGAGATTGAGGGAGAGAGGTGATTAAAACATATGCTTCAGAAAATGTACACAGGAGCAATCATACCTGGCAAAGACAAACCGGTGAATTTAATCTTGTTAAATGGCTTTTTGTGAAAACCGATTACATACTATATCGAGATGCAGATAATATTCTGACACATTAATGTGGTTGAGCACCAAAGGACATAAATGGTGGAGACTAATACATGTTACATTAAAAGCTAGTTAAAAGCCGATTTTTAAAATAACACGAAATACAATAAAAAATAGACGAAAAAATGAGGTTAACTCTTAAAATTCTCATAACCAGATTGTATAATATTAGTATAGATATAAAAATATAGATCTATATCTGTTGTGGCAAGACCCCACATCGTATCTGTCAAGGATATCATGGATGTTTATATATTATAGAGATCTTAACTTAAATTGCTGAGCTTTGGTGACGGTAGCTTGTAACCCAAGGGGGAGCGATAAAGTGGTGGAACTTTGTGCCTGATGTGCCTTATCAGAGCACTGCTCGAGTTATAGTTCACACGTACACGATAGTCTAACTGGATAATGAACCACCATTTTTAATTTTAAATTATTTTGACATCATTCTTATGTCCCATCATCTTTAAACATTTTCAAGCTTTACTATCTTTGTTGCATGCTGTTTAGCCATAACAAATTAAGTGAAAAATGCACCCCATGTTCTAATCTCAAACCAACACCATCTTTGTACTAATTATATTTAGAGTAAAGTACTAAATTAATTTCCTACGTTTAGACATAATTCTATTTTGATCCTTAAAATTTAAAGTGTTTTATTTGAATCCAAAAAAGTTTCATTTACTTTCAATGTAGTTCCACCGTGAGATCAAAGTTAAATAATTAACGATCCTATGTGACAGCAGTACAAGAACAAGGTCGATAATTTGAAGAACAAGTACAAGCTCTAGAGACACAAAATTAACCATGAATGCATCAATACATTTATTTATCATTCTCCTTACAATTTAAATGAAATATTTTCTACAGAACTGGAGAATGATAAATAAATGTATTGATACATCTATTGTTGATTTTGTACCTCTAAAACTTATACTTATTCTTTAGATTATCAACCTTATCCTTGCACTGCTGTCACATAAAACATTTCGTTAATTATTTAACTTTGACCTCAGAGTGAAACTACATTAAAACTAAATGAAACTTTTTTGAATTCAAATAACACACTTTAAACTTTAAAAATCAAAATATGATTACATCCAAACGTAGGAAATCAATTTAGTACTTTATCCTTATATTTATATACTCACTAACTTTATTAGCTACTCGTCTTCTTCGTAGAGATCTATTTTAGTGAGCGCCTTAGCCTGACTGGGCAACAGAGCAATTTCTGGTATGCACAATATAATAGCTGATCTCAGTTTTCCTTTTTCGGTTATCATGTAATTAACCATCAGATTATACAGGGCATGGGTGCTTATTCGGCTAATTATTCAATACATTTATTCACGACCGGGGCTCCAACCTTTGCTTATGCTCTTCTGACGATGAGTTCACCTCAGCTCGTGAATGACAATTCTCCCTTTTGTTCTCAAATCTGAACACGTGAACATTTTCACTTCAATTTCCGCACAAACACACTAAGCCAAATTGGCCACTACATCTCATCGAGTACAGAATAACAGGGGAGACAGCATTCCGTAACTTTAAAACAGAAGTTAGTAGGTTAATTTAACAACTTTTCACGGGAGGATTCAAAGATGACGCAAGCAAGGAAGTTGTCGTGCCTTGGTTCTGTTACCTTCAGTGCAATATTTCATTGGCAATGGGAAAGGTTGGAGCTACGTCAACAGGTACCTGGGGTACAAAGCAGAATAAACCTGTTAGTCGTATGCGAAAACATTTCCTTTGGGGATGACATCTATCCTCATGGATGAGTTGTGCACATGTGAGGCAAAATAGCATGCGAAGAATGTGTATGTAAGCATGTGTCTACAATAAGTATTATCAGAAAAATCATTTGCCATAGAAATCACAAACATTTATGTTCTTAGAGAGACACCTGTAGCATGCATGGAATACAGTGATTTCCGTTTTCTTTGGTGTTACAAGAATGACTGCGACTTAATTTGTAATGACAGCGTTGGAATAGAAAAAGTTGCTATAACACATGGTAAGAAAACTGTGATCTGTGCCTTTAGCATCTTCTACTTAGAAATGTGCCATATAAAGAAGTCATCATCAGAAGCGCAGTGTGCCAGTGTATCAACAATACTTGAATCAAAATTTTGGATTCAACGTATAGATGCCATAATCTTAACCACTGATCTTGTATAGGGATTGAAAGTATGGGCCTTACAATGAAATATCAATGGCTAAGATTGTGGTATCTATATCGTAAACCCTAAAGTTTGGGTTTAGTATCTTTGTTGAGATTATATCATATTGACAAATTCAACATTTGGTGTCCTACAATTCAAAATGATGTTCAACTGAAATACCAAAATGTACAAGGTGCATACTTTATGACTTTTGGTAGCATAAGCAATGCTTGATGCCAAAATACTTTTCAGAGTTTCAAGGTGAATAATAATAATAATAAACCTATGCTCAACAGGTAGCTCATCATCTTACTGGTTCCCACAAACAAAATTCGCAGGATATTATGCTTAGAGTATACCTGAACATTTTCCAACGTTTTCAGCGCAATTTTTAGTGGTTGTGTCATCACACTGTATTTCTGGAGAAGTAAACCAGCAGCCTCTTTATCACCTTTGGCTTGTATGGTGAGTATCTCTCTGCTTAGGCTTTCAACCGCACCTTCAATCTTCACAACGAAAATTGTGATCAACATCATTCATCATAATCAAGATGGATAGATGGAGAGATTTTGAAACAATACCTTGGAAAAATCAACAGACACTTTGTTGTCTGAATGCAAGATAAATGCTCCTTTCTCATATAACCAGTTGAACTGCAATGCTTGCCCTTTTCTAACAATATTAAGTAGCATCAGTAGCTATATATAACCAGAATAAAATACCAGACAAAAGAAAATCTGAATAGCTAGCAGCATACCCATGAGCTTCCTCTAAACCAAAACGTACTGAGCGGAAGCATCCAGCAAGAAAAGAAACATACATGGACTTCAATAAACTTTCAGAAAGCAAATCCTGGTAAAATTAGTGTTAGGGTACCATTAGTAGCAGTTGGTGATACTTAGCATGTTAGGGATTAGTATAATATATGGAATAAGATAGAGGGACGGAGAGGACTTTTGTCATTTTAGAGTCTTTTGAGTGTGACTAAGGACTCTGATTTCCTCAGTTAAAGAGAACACTCTTGAATCCAATTACAGTTGTTGTGACATTCAAGAAATCACAATTCAATAACAAGTCTCTTCAATTCATTCCTTGTTGATACCAATTCTAACAGTTTGTCCTCTGAAGTTCCAGCGTGGAAGTTTTCTTGTTCTCACTGCTTCAATTCTACTGGTTATGAATGCTTTAGGGAAAGGATAGGGTATACTATGAACTGCTATGCGCTTGTGTTCTTGATGCTGTTTTATGCAATCATCGACAGCCTAAGTTAGGTAATTATGAACCAAGTCATATATTCATGGACTCAGGTTTCTCTCAATTCATTTTACACACAAAGGCAGTGTTTCATATTTTTATGTGTTGATAGGATCAAGGAACTAGCAAAATTAGGGGATTTTATTGATGAACTAGGGATTATAAATCACAATCCCTTATTAGAGTACACTATTGAATCTAAACAACTCTAGAGAGAATTTCCCTCTCCTGAACTAACAAACTGAACAGAATTTTTCTAACAAACAAAACTAATTAACCCCTAGTATTTATAGCTAGGCCTAGCACTATTGCTCCTAAACCCTCTAAACTAGCTTAAAAGAACCCCCCCCCCCTTCCCGAGACAACCACCTCAAGGTGGATCTCCAGAAATGAGCTCCAATTGCTCCACTACCTCCGGGATGGCTTCGTGCTCCAACCAACCCTCCTCCTCAGCCTCAGGTTCCATAACAGCGATTTGAATTCCTTGTTCCTGCACACATGCTCAGCGGAGTATGGTTTATTGCAGATAAAGCATTCGCCTAGTGCCCGTTTAGCTTTGTACTCCTCATTAATAAGGTGCCACACTCCTGGCTGTTTCGGAGGCTCCACCCCTGACTCCGCACCCTTGATTGCCAGACCCGTTGCAGCCGCTGCATGTACTGGCTTGTTACTTGTTAGTAACGAAGTTCTGTGTCGTAGGCATACCGGCACTGCGGCCAGGAGCATCCCACAGTGCCATGTTACCATTCTCCACATTCTGCACCAACTCCATCAACTCATCCAGGGTCTGGAACGAGAACAACCTGCATTCCTCACTCACTTCCAGCTTCAATCCATTCAAGAACAAGTCAATCAATAATTCTGGAGCCAGACCTCGCAGCGGGGCATGCGTGCATGACAAACTGACCAATGTAGTCCTGCACGGTGCTGGTTTGTTGCAGCTTCAGCAGCGATTGATAGGGACTCTGCAATCTCTCAGGCTGGGAGTGACGCAATAACGCCATGCGAAGGGACTGCCACTGCATTGTCAGCGCGGTCGCTTCCCACCACCGGAAACATGTGAATGTGCGGCCTTCCATGGCGAACGTCGCCACCGCAAGCCACTCCTCTTCTGGCACCGCTCCGAGCAAGAAGAACTGCTCCATACGCTCGATCCAAGTCATCTAGTCCTCACCGTGAAAAATCGGAAGTTCTAGTTTTCTCCACTACTCTGGCGCGGTTCTACTCCCCTGCAAGCCACCGGCAGCCTGGTGTGATGACGGCGAACACTGTTCGTGGCGCATCGGAGCACCCTACTCCATTGAATCCACTCGCGCATCGATCCTCTGCAGCATCTCCTGGAACGCGCGGCATAGGTCTTCAAATCGGTCAAATTGTGGTTCCATCGCATCCAATCTCCCTTCCATTTTCCACAATCGTGGTTGCACCATTCACCACTTCCAGGATCTGTGGATTTCTGATACTAGTTGATAGGATCAAGGAACTAGCAGAATTAGGGGATTTTATTGCTGAACTAGGGATTGTAAATCACAATCCCTTATTGAAGTACACAGTTGGATCTAACCAACTTTGGAGAGAATTTCCCTCTCCTATACAAACAAACTGAATAGAATTTTTCTGACTAAAAACTAACTAACCCCTAGTATTTATAGGCAGCAGCAAGTCCTAGCAATATTGCTCCTAAACCTGCTAAACTAGCTTAAAAGGAACAAACAACCCTGTTTCTATCAGTATTCTACTAATGAATCTTGCAGAGTTTCTTTCCAAGATATGCAAAGTAGTCTTTTCTTAAGCCTATGCTATTTCTTCTTTATTTTGTAGTATAGATAAATTTGTCCAGACAATTTCTTCTAGTTATAGAAAATGTTTATACATAACAAAGATTGCACCGAAAATGTTAGATAGGGTGAAGGCTGGACAGTAAAATGACAGAAAATAATCTTAATGTTACAAAGATGAGGATGTTGCATTGGATGAGGGGTCAACTAACCAAGACTGGATTAGGAATGAATATGTTATAAGAAAGTTCGGATAACACCTATTGTGAAAATGATGTAAGAATCTAGCCTTAGGTTGGTCCATGTATATCATATATAATGAAGAGACTCCAATAAGAAAAGGATATTAGAAGAAAAGTCTAATACATAGGTAGAGGGAGACCTAGAAAATCTACAGATGAAACAATTAAAAAGGATTTAAATCTTATTAGTTAGTATGCAAATAAGATACATGAATAAGTACAATGACTAACCTGGGAGATTAAGAACCTCAATGCCCAGAGACCAACTATATCAGCTTTTGCTTCTTCCAGAGCTGAGTGAAACTCTTTCAATTCCTGTATCAAAGAGTAAGCTGCTATTAATGTTAAATACAAAATAAAATGACAAAAAAATCTATATAATTTTTTTCCTTTAATTTCAAGTTGCTCTTGTATCATGATTAATAGCATCCAAAGGTATTATAAAATGCAAGATTTGACATGCAAATACTAGTACAGTCCTGCCAATTGAGAACGTAATTGCTGTATGCTAGACAGTTCGGAAGTATGTTACTGATAAAGTAGCAAAGCTAAATTGAAAAGTTAATTGCATTCCTCATCTATGTCCTCAATCATACTTAACAGATTTCTCAAGGCTACACTACTTTCAAACGCTTGCTCTCCTTTTTAGTAGGTGATGGGTCTCATTTCAACTTTTGAAAAAACCATTGGATAGAAGATACCGTTTTAAACCTATCCTTTCCTCATCACTATCATTTATATTCCTTGCATAATTCTCCTATTAGGTCCTTTTAGATTACACAAGGTTCCTCCTTCTCTTGGGACTTCCATTTCTTTCATAACCTTAGTGATAGAGAATCCTTTGAACTTTTGGTCCTCTTAGGTCTCCTTGATGGCTTTTCTGACAAAAGGATATGGTACCTTGACTCCTCCATAATTTTAGTTGTAAATCCTTCTTCCAATTTCTTATTCATTCTTCCAACACAACTTTCGATTTAGACAAACCAATTTGGAAGTCCAAATTTACTTTTAAAGTCAAATCTCTTATATGAACAGTTATCCTTAACAGAATTTATACCAGTAACTTGCAGGTTCAAAGGCCTCATAAGGCTATCTCCCCTGATGTGTGTGTGATGTCTGGGCAAATTCAGAGTCAAACTCACTCGTTTTTGCATTGTCTGATGGCTTTTTTTTAATAAAACAATTTGTTTGCATCTTCGATGTATGTTGAGTGTTGCCTTCAACCCTAGCCCAATTTCTATTGATGGGGTTTACTTGGTTTGGTACTGGAGAAGAGGCAAAAGTTGTGTGACTCTGCAGCTATAACCACTACCTGGACTACTTGGTTAAAGTGCAACACACGCCTTCAATGACAGATTTTTCTGACAAGCAAGTTTTATGGATAGGATTAGACGCCTAACATCTATTTGGTGTAAAGCTCATGATATTTATAGGGGAATTTCCCTATTGGACATGTTGAGAGATGGGAAATCTATGCTTTATAGATAAATCTTTTGTTTTGTTTAGGGGATCCCTTATCCCTGTTTTCTATTATCCTTCTCCTCATCTTAAGGATATTCTATTTTGTTTTGTGTTTTGAAAAAAAAAAAAAAAAATTCTTAACATAGATTGCTTTGTCGAAGTCCTTGTTTTTGGCCCTACTTATAGCATTTAGCAAGCATATAAATACTTCTTTCCCCAATTTTCATACCTCAGTTATCAAATACTTTGATACTTGCTCTATCGTTGCACTCTTACTATTATTCTTTTGTACACTTAATCTCCCACCAATCAAGTACCAAACTTTGTAACACCCTATTAATCTTGGCCATATTTTGCACACTTAATCGCCCGCCACTAAGATTCTTTACAATCTAAGTCCAGAACCTCATTCTTCATCGAATAGTTCTATAGTTGATTCCTAATCTACTTAATTATCTTGTTGCACATACCACTATAACTTTCCTTGTGTCCCTACTAACTTCATTCAAAATCCTCTTCTAAAAGCTCATTCATATTTCACCCTTTCCTTGTAACCACCCAATCATGGTCACCTTCACTTCAACAGATTTATCCCTAACCAAAAGCCAGTGCTAATTATCAAGCTCTCTCCAGATGTTACTTTGCATAGTACTATTTGATTTCCATATGAGAGAGAGAGAGAGAGAGAGAGAGAGAGAGAGAGAGAGAGGATCAATGGTCTTCCTGCTTCCTAAAACTACAATTACAATAACATTGGAAACAGATCAAAGGGAATATAAATCCAAAACAATACCCTCTACATTTCATTCCTTCAAACCCTAATGCTAGTTCATTAAATGACAATAGGGAACCTCCACGTAATGTCACTAAGATAAACTGGTGAAGCTTGGCAGCACTTATGCAAGAAAGGATAAAAGAGGAAACAAAACAATAACCAACAACCTAACATGTTGATGTTTTGGACCAAGTTAAGTGCATTAAGAACAAAAGTGATGGGATTTTGGTCATAGATGAGAGTATTGATGAAAGATGGAAGATCTACTTTCACCAGTTATTCAATGAGGGCCAGGAGACTCTTTTTGTACTCTGATTGAAGGGAAAGAGACCAAAATTTCAATTCTTGAAGAAATGTAAGATTTTGAAGTAAAGGAGACCCTAAAGCGGATGAAGAATAGCAGGGAAGTAGGCCCATACAGTCTTCCCATTAAGGTTTAGGAGGGAACGAAGTCGGTTGGTTAACCAAACTGTTCAATGAGATTTTATCGTATTTAAGATGCAACACAAGAAAAGTAAGAGCATTCTGGTCCCTATTTAGAAAAAACAAATATACAAAATTGTGGAAACTACTGAAAAATCAAGCTCAAGTAACACACCATGAAGTTCGGCAGTGTTTGCTTAGTAACTTTCAGACATAAATACAAATACATAAAAGACATAACACAAAGATAGACAAATATTTTATTATGTTTTGTTATGATGCACAAGATGCAATAGTCTATACCAAATGTTAGTTTTACCCTCCACAGTATAACCACTACACCACAGTACCACACCACCACCATTGCTCTCCACCATAGATTTTTCAACCTCAACCCAAATTACTACCATCAGCAACTTTAATTCAATGATCAATGCAACAATTACTTCAAAATAAAAACGAAATGAAGGTGAAAGGAAGGACGTGAGGACTAAGCAATCAGAGAGGTTGATGCGGCGAAGTGGAGGCAGCACAGATATGGAAGCGTGATGGCAGTCATAGTTCCTATCCCCGGCCAGTCGCATCCAAAGAATTCACTCAAGAGTGCTTTTAAGAGAGGGGGACCCCAGAACAGTCACAGAGTACACAATTCTTTTGGAGAGAGGTCAGTTTAGGCTAAAGCTATTAATAAAATTCGTAAATGCACGAAGTAATCCTGCTCTATGATGACGATAGGATAAGGCACCTCTTTTTTAAGTATCTAGATGGACTTTACAGGTTATGGTGGAGTCAATGTGGAGGCAACACAGAACTGAACAAAGACACTGACTACGAAGTTGGAGGGCAACACTAAGAGGAAGAGAGGTGGACATGGAGGAGGAAGAGAGGTAGGCGAAGACACAGGTGGAGGTGAGGCATACAACAATGATAATAACATTGAGAGGGAGGCACAACGAAAAGGAGGAAGAGAGGCATGACAAAGATAGGGAGGGAAGGAGGGAGGCATGAACAAAGAGAGAGAAGAGTAGGCGGAAGAGAGGAGGTGAGGCGGATAGAGGAGGGATGTTGTGGCGGTGGCAGTGATGGCGGAGGGAGAAGGCAGTGGCAGAGGGAGGAGGTAGGAGGGCAGAAGGAGGGACAAAGAAAGGGGTAAAGAGAGAAGGGGGTTATGAGGGATACAGGTTAGGGAAAGAGACAAAGCTGGAAGTTCAAAAATAATCACAGAAGTTGAAAAAATCATGTATCATAAGTTGTGTCTTAGCGTCATAGCTTTAAACTGGAAAAATTTGTATCACATCATGATATAATTATTTGACAATATTATTCATTCACTCTTTATTATGTCTTTTCTTACTCCTCAACCTAAAACCATAAAATCCCATTAATGCAAAATTTTTAGAATAAAATAAAGTCTCAATGATACATATTATGCAACTGACCAATCTCACAGTAGACTTCTGACCATCTGGAAGAGTTATGGTATGAGGTCCAATTCCATGGCAGCATTCGTGGCAAATTGTATGAGTAAAAAATGATTCAAAATCTACAAATTCTTGTTGTTCCACAGCAACACAGGCAGCAGCTATAGGAAGAAGAATATGCTTGAACCTGTTAAGAATTGGCAGGTTTCCCTGATATTAACTATCCATTCAGAAAAATAACAGAGGAGGATCACTAACAAGATGCAACTTGAGCAAGCTAGACTTTTCAGGGTTTGAATTTTACTTAGCCTCTGAAACATTCTTAAGCATGACCATTGATGTTCCCCTGTCATTTACAATACGTTCATCATTGGGTAGATTGAAAGCAAGAGTCTGCGGCCCCTTGACATCCTGAAATAATTTATTATCGCAAAATTTCCAGTTAAATAGTTTTAAGCACAAGATACTGTATTACATACACAACTACTTTTGAAGTTTGTAAGGACGCATGGAATTTAGTGATTGCACATAACAGCTTTTTCTTTATTAGAAAGCCTTAGCTCTTTTGTCATAGTAACAACACCATTCTTTAGTCATGAAACTTTTCTTTTCTTCCCTATCTAATATGTTTTCCTGTGCAGCTAAGAGTCCAACCCATTTATAACATGTTTTATACCAGATTCAATTGAACAGCAGAGGAAAGATTGTCATCATAATATTATATATACACCCAAATTTCAAAAGTTCCGAACACTCACCCCAGCATTATAGATAAGTTGTATAACTCGTATAGGAGCTGCATTCACATCTTTTGATTTGTATGCACTATCCATTGGGAGATTTTCTTCCAGAAGCTTCAGTAGAAAATTATTTCGCAAATCAGCGACAATATGTAGGAGATAAAAGAAATAAATACAGTTATTCACAATGAAATGCTCCAGGTATTGAACCTTCAGATTATCACCAAAGAGTTTCAATTGAGCTGTTGCTTCATCGTCCCTGATTCCAATATACGCTTCAAAGGTAGCCTGAGGGAATAGCAATGCAACACTAAGTTCAAAGATAATGATGATTCTTTTCCAAGCGAGTGCATATTGACAAGTTTCCAATGAATTTATATTTATTTAATCATGATATCACAAAGACTAAAGACTTATAGCGATTAACTTGACAACATGGCACTCATACACAATGGATGATGCAACAGATATTAGTACATTGCTAAGAGACTCTACACACCTATTCTCAAGAACGGCTACACAATCTTTGCAAATGACACTTTGTCAAATATATAAGTGAAAGAAATATGAAACTGAGAAGTCCAAAAAACACATTGTGGGGTAGGTATCTTGGACTACCAAGGAGCACATGCGAATACAAAAACAGGGTAATTGTCGACAATAAATACTAACATTCTCGGCACTGCATGGACAATTGTTGACAATAAGCCAAAAACATTATTTCCAGATCTAAGATTTACGATATTATATTAAAGAAACTTGGTATTTTTGTAGATTAGCTGGCAAATGGCTGAAACTGATGCCACAATTTTGTTAAATGTAAATATTTTCTAATTGAGAAGATAATAATTTTAAATTACTTTGGTTTGGAGACTTTTATTGCTAATGTTGGAAAGTGGGTGTGCATGGATTGCAGCATCTGGTGCCATGTGTGTGCAATAGAACATGACTGTCCACATTTTAGGGAGGAGGATGGCAGGGAACAATAGGTGGAGAAGCGGAGGGACTCCAAACACCCTCCTGGAACCTTAAAAAAGCAAAATTGTTGAAAAATCACCTTATATCCAAAAAGCTTGTCCTCATAAGTTTCATATGGCCCAATTGTAACATCTAACTTAGAGTCCTGCACCCAAAAAAAAATAAATAAATAAAAGAAAAATTAACATGATCATAAAACATGTTATAGTAAGAATGCGTTTGCAGGAAGTTGAAATAATGAATATTTAAATTAGGAATGTTTTAAATTCCGTAATCAAATGATTGATAAAAGAATATTTCTTAACAATTTAGTTTTTCTTTTTATATTTTACCGTCTAAAATGCTAAAAGTTTTTGTAATTTTTAAAACGCTATTTTTTTAAAACATCGTATAAATAAATAATAAAAATTATTTACAAGTAAATAGCCTTTCATTTGTATTTGTTAATAGATATTTTATGCAAAACAAAAAAAAAATATTTTTATTTTAACTTTTTCTTTTCATTGGAATCTCATGATTAAAAAAATGTATTCTTTAATATAAAAAAGCATTTCATTCAATGCATACCTGATACTCCAAAGTATTTAATCTGGAGTTAATACTATTTGGCATGCCAAAAGGAGCATAATATTTGCTAACTCAAATGATCAATTAGCATGTATCTTTACCAAGACTTTGAACATGAATAAGTTATCCTCCATATCTTGTATATATTGCACAATATCTATATCTATAACCTCTGCCATGTAGTTGAGAAACATGGAAGATACTTCCGCTCTCCTTTCTCACAACACTAACAATTTTAGTTTACTAGAAGATATATTTTATGAGATGAAATAGAATCACAAAATAAAATTGATAAGGAAACTTGTGAACATAAACATGAGAGAGAGCGAGAGGGAGAGAGAAACATGGTAAAAGAGAAGGATCAACGTGACAAATCTCTCCAACTTCAAAACATATCACTTAGAGAACAATCACTTAGTGCCAAATACACTGTTAAATCTTATCCTGAATCCAGTAATATATCAAAAAAACCTCCATAAAGATATGGGACTGCTGCTCTAGCATTTACACTATCTTGAAGTATAAAGTGTATATTGTTAGAATATGAGTGAATAAATTAGTTAGGATATTATAAGATCCATTATGAATTTATGATACGGTAGTCAATTGTATATATCTTGTAATTATGTCTAGAATCCCTTATTCAGGTTATATAAACTAGTCTCCGATGTGTAACAAAAACACACGGAATTCTTATGTCTTTCTCTCCTTTTCTCACATTCAACATGATGTCTAGAGCCTAGAGAGAAACAATTATTCAGTCCGTACACAAAGAGGACCCACTGTCCTCTTGAGAAAAAATTTTCCTGCCTACACCGTGGGACTCATGCTCACGTGCGCTGTACTGCCCCTTAAATGGAACTGTCGTCTGCCTTCCGATGCACCTCCATGGGCTGTCTGATCTCCCTGCTGCCCACCCACTGCTGCACATCCGCCACCATACCCACCACTGTGCTCGCCTCACTCCACCAATCCCCTCATTATCCATCCTCACTTTCCATGCTCAATAGCCTTTCCACCTAATATAGTTTGTCTTGTGAATCATGTCAATTTGGGAAACTGTTCCAGACTTGGCTATTATGGGGTGCCCAAAGTCCCACATAAGGTAGTATGGGATGCTTGGTGTTGTATTTAAGGAGTAGTTCTTCCCCCTTAACAGCTAGCTTTTAAGGTGTGATTTTCCACTTTCCTTAGGTACTTAACAATGGTATCAGAGCCTGGTTGCCAATGGACATGGAAAGGGCTACCCATAGACTGGATTAAGATGAATACCGAATACTGTTAACTGGTAGCGAAGAGGCTATCGCTGGGTCAGTGTTGATAGAGTGAAGCCGCCGTGGACATCGGCTCTCCAAGGGCGGTATATTGTTAGGGGCTTACGTATTATGGGGTGCCCAAAGTCGCACATCGGTTAGTATGGAATGCCTGATTTGTATTAAGGAGTGGTTCTTCCCCCTTTACAGCTAGCTTTTAAGTTATGGTTTTCCATTTTCCTTAGGTACTTAACAGAAACACACCCAGAGTTCTTTTAATAGTGTCGTGCTTCGTCTTTTCTTATAGTTTTTTCTGATACTTGGGATCCTAGACATACTAAGTCTACTTTAAGAATTAAGTATTTTGTTACTTTAATAGATGATTTTTTTCTCGTTGTACATGGCTTCTCATGGTGTCCATCAAACCTCTTGTGCTCACAACTGTTAATAAAATGGGATTGCAGAGTGGAGAAATCATCATTTGGTTGACACTACCAGGATCCTTCTACATTCTCATGTTCCTTCTCGTTTTCGGGGAGATGTTGTCCTTTCCACATGTTACCTCATTAATCGTATGCCTCCTATTTTGGGTCAAAAGTCAACCACTCAGTGTTGTTTCCTCACACAACGATTGACTCTTTAACCACTCATGTCTTTGGCTCTACCTATTTTGTCCACAACCTTACCCTAAATATTGACAAACTTTCTGCCTGTTCCCTTAATGTGGTTTTCTTGGGTATGCTAGGTCTGAGAAGGGTTATCGTTGTTTCTATAGGACTTGACTGATGACTTACCCCTACCTCCTTTACCTATGGCTTCCGCCCCCACCTTAGCACCTCTGCCTCCCCATCACCCACCTTATGATCATTTTCATCACCAACGACCCAACCTTCCACTACCTCCTCATGTTGCCACGGAGCCTTAATCATCTCCAGGTGGGTGCACCCTCTAGAAATCGTTCTAGTTGCTATAGACTCATCTCCACCAAGGCCTCCTTTACCAATTTTGGGCCGACCACTCGAGTTTGACCTTCTTATTGCCCTTTGTAAAGGTATACGCTTTATCCATAACCCTTCTCCTCATTATGTTGCTTTATCCTACCATCGCTTGTCTCCAGGACATTATTCTTATGTGCCATCTCCATCTTCTGTGTCTATTCCTAAAACACCAACTGAAGCTTTATATCATCCTGGGTGGAGACATGCTTTTCTTGATAAGATGTGTGCGCTTCACAGCAGGGACACTTGGGTTGCCAAGGGTTTTACTCAGATTTTTTGCTTGACTTATGGCGACATTTTTCTCTCGCAGCCAAGATGACCTCTTTTGTCTCTTTCTTGCCATGGCCCCCATGCATTATGGGCTTCTACATCAACTGCACATAAAAAATGGTTTCCATCATGATAACTTGAAACAATATATATGGAGGAATCTACTTGGTTTTCGCCTTGTTTGTCGGCTCCACAAATCACCTCATGATCTTAAGGATTCTCCTCGAGTCCACTTTGATAGATTTTCCTCTACGGTTCAACAATTTGGCATGATCTGGAGTGAAAACGGCTACTCTGTGTTTTACCGCCACACTCCTCAAGGATGCAATTATCTAGTTATGTATGTGGATGATATTGTCATAACTAGGAACGATAATGATGGTATAACTTGACTTCAACAACATCTATGTCACCACTTTCAGATTAAAGACCTTGGCAAACTGTTACTTCTTAGGTATTGAAGCTGCATCACCTAAAGATGGCATTGTTCACTCTAAGAAAATATGCTATCTACATCATAAAAGAAGTTGGCTTGCTTGGAGCCAAACCCGTTCATTCTCCTATGGATCCCAATGTCAATCACCTGCCGAATCAAGGGAAACCCTTATCTAACTGACCCAGGAAAATACAGAAGATTAGTCGAGAAACTGAACTGAATCTCACTCATACCCGTCTTGACATCTCCTATGTAGTAAGTCTAGCCAATCAATTTTTGCATTCACCGTGTGAAGATCATTAGGATATTTTGATATGCATTTTAAAAGTATGTCTCCTGGGGTAAGGGTCTTCTCTATGAGGATAAGGGTCACTAAGAGATAGTTGGATATTGTGATGCTGATTAGGCAGGTTGTTCGCTTGATAACGTACCCAATCTAGCTATTATGTACTCATTGGTGGCAATATTATTTCTTGGAAAAGTCAAATGCATGATGTGTTTACAAGGTCTAGTGCTGGAGTAGAATATTGTGCCACAGCATAACCTCATGAGCTTCTGGCTGAAACAACTTTCAGAACTACAATTTGGGAAAATCAAACCTATGACATTTGTATGTGACAACCAGGCAGCTGTGCATATCGTTTCTAATCCAATCTTTTATGAGAGGACCAAACACATTGAGATTGATTTTCAATACAATAAACACAAGATCCTCTCTGAAGACCACTACAAGCTGTGTCAATTCAAATAAATAGTTGGAAGATCTCTTAACTAAAGCCTCAACAGGTCCTAGAATAAGATATCTATGTAACAAGCTTGGTGCATACAGTCTATATGCTCAAGTTTAGAGGAGAGTGTTAGAATATCTATGAATAAATGAGTTAGAGTATTATAGAATCCGTTGTGATACACTAGTTAATTGTGACTGTGGATATCCTGTAATTATGTAAGAATCCCTTTTTCAAGCTATATAAACTAGTTTCCACTATGTAACTAAAACAACGGAATTCTTATCTCACATTCAACAATTGCCAGAAAACTAGACTCATCACTCTTCCAAATCCATGGAAGCAAACCCTCACAATGATTATATCAATGTTTTAGGTAGAATATATACCGTATATAATGATTATATCAATGTTTTTTCTCTAAAATACCCTTATTGATATATATAGCCATGAAAATCATTTTGAATTCATATTTGAACCTGAAAACATTTACTAAGAAAACAAAATACTTACTATCTTGATTAATCTTACATTTGTTATTGCACACATTTAATAAATAAAATGGTAAACTAACATTGTTAGTGCCTTTTAATCAACTACACTTTACAATATGCCAGATCCCAACCAGTGGGACAGATCTTAGTGATTCTTGTTATTGTCGTCTTCCCATGATAGAATATTATATATCTACCTGGCTTGAGATCAAATTTAAAATTATCGTGGCACAAAAAGTAAATGAGAGAATTCAACAAACCAATTCCATCCATGCTATATCTGAGTCATAATAGTCGTTTGACAGAAAAGCATCAGCCTTGCTATGTAGCAGCCTCTTCAAACTACACTTCGAAAGAATGAGTCAACCAACAACTGTAAGTAAAACAATATTTAGCATGAAACTGAGCTACAATTACTTCTTAATGATGATAATATAGATAGGGCAATACCTTGGTGAGTTAGTAGTGTTCCCAGCTTTATGCAATAAATCAGCAGCCTTTGTAAGGAGAGCCTTGTATTCTTCAGAGTAAGGAACTATATATAGATCATGAGTAGCACTAGTTTTGTTACCATGTGGATGAGAATTTAAAATAGATTCGCTGTGCCTTTTAATAACAGTGAAAAAGCCTGTTGCCTCCTTCTGTTGGTCCTTTTTTAGACTGTCCTTCCATATTTCAAACTCCTGCAAGATAGAAGCTTTTAACAGCTTTTCTTAATTGCAAGTTCTCAATTGTTCTGACAGTACATGCTTATCATGATGGTACCATTTTGTCCATGTCTGGAGGGTAGAAATTAGCACCGGGAGGTTTTGACATGGGAAATGCTGCCCTGTATTCCAGACCCCTCCAGTTGTTTACTTTCCCATTTTCTTCAGAAAGCAACCTAATTGCCGAATCTGCAGTTGTCAAAAATGCCTCATCTTCATCAAGGCAAGACCTGCCAACAACAAATAGATTACAAAAAATATAATCAAGTTCACAAGTTAAGCAATTACAAACACCAGCCAAAAAAATGTTTTTTTTTTTTGACAGTTTGAAATAGTTACAAACTGAAATAATTTTATTGCACACCCCTGCTCCTCACCAAACTCCACTCAAAAATCTAGCTAATCCCTTCACTACTCATACCACTCACTCTAAAAGTAGGTGGTAATTATAAGAAATCAGAAAATAAATCTTAAAAATAGGTGGTGTCCTGCCTCAGTTCCTGACACAATTACAGGACCAATGAGCTGGTTTTGGATAGTAAAGGTCCCATTTGTTTAAGGACCAATGAGGCAAATTCCAGGGTTTACAGGACTCAAACATAAAACTATGAATGCTCAAGAAAAAAAGCAGAGCAATGGGATTTGTTCTAACTGCAAGTAGATTTTTCTCGCATACAAAATTCACCAACCTCTATTTAATGTAAGAGCAAATATATACCACTTAATGGCTACAGAACTGTCAAGGACTTACCAAGGGCTCTTGTTAATCAGATAATAAGACCATTTCAACTTATTTAACTCCGATGTACCAGCATGCTCCTTCAACCAATCTCTAAGAACCGGATTACTGTACCAGGACTGATAATAAAATAAACAACCTTTAGTAATACACACTGCCATAAACTTCACTCTACCAACCAATGACAGACATAAGATGAGATTGGTATGATGGAGAAGGGAATAAATTTCCAATCAAATTTTACCATATGCTTAAATATATCTTTTGGTCCCTAAAAATTATATTTTTATTTTTGTCTCTCTTTAATATATATATATATATATATATTAAATGGTAATGTTTATAAGAAATTAAAAAAAAATTTAAATCTTTATAAGGACTGAAAGCAGTGTTAAATATCTATAAGAACTAAAGGTATAGTCCAAAATACTTATGGGACCAAACATTTTAAATGGCTAAAAGCTGAATAATAATAATAATAATAATAATAATAATAATAATAATAATTTTCTTTTTTGATAGCAAATAATAATAAGATTAATAATATACTGAAACCAAAAATATTTATAAAAAAATTATGCCTTTTTTATGAAAAAAACGCTTAAGCAAAACATTCCATATGACACATCTTTTTACTGGAGCCATATGACACATTTACATGCATAAAATGATAAAATGTTAGAAATAAAAATATTCTTTAAATTTATTGCACCGTGTATATATATACACACACCATTTAGTCCAAACACAGCTATGCTGTAAACACAACCTGAAGATAAAAAATTTCATCCATAACCATTGCAGCCTTCACAACATAAGCAAGAGTGTCCTTATCTGAATCTGTAAGCCCTGTCAACTGCCAGAATAAACCATGAAAATATGTCCAAACAGGAGCCAAAAAGATTTGGGATAATTATGATCTTAATAAATTAACCCAAGCACTGCTACACTCAACAAACAATGATGTCATGACCTTCAAAATGGAAAACTTTTTTTAGTCAAATAAGCAATATATAGAACAAATGACAGCATATAAACAAACTCACAAAGTACATTTCCAATAAAAATTCATCAAAAACCTCCAAGTTAATCAAACTAATGTAACAAATATATAGGATAAATTCCAAATGCTATTATCTCTGCAATTACCATAACGATATCACATTCTGTCCTTCTTGGACAAAAAATCAACATATTATTTGACACCCATTTTGTACAAATGCGATCATACGGATTTTATGCACACAGCCTCATACAGAAGATATTTTATAAATTGGGCTCAAGATTATACTGGCAAGCAAATAAAGAATCCAAATTCTGATTTCTTTATTTTTTGGTAGTTCAAGAACGACAATTCTGACAGTTATACACTCTCCAATCTCCACACAAGAAAAAAGAACCCGAACCAAATACAATTTCACCTCAAAAATGGCGTATCTGGCTCATGAATCAACTTGGTTTACTCTCAAATTTCAACATTCTAATTGATGAGAACAAAGTCAATGTTTATTCTAAATCTGTGGATTGCATCATATGCAGGAAAATCATAATCATAATAATAAATTATATAAAAAAAACTAGGTATCAAAATCACTTTCGGGAAAATAAAATAAAGTGCATTTAAACAGCCTGATAGAAGATAAATGTGCATACTTTAAACGTAAGCAATTCAAATTGACAAAATAGAGGGAGTGAGAGAAAAATTGTTCATCAAAACAGAAGGAGAGGTCAACATAATATAAAATAAATAAATAATTCACCTCTGCACTCAGGGAAATGGGAGCATAACGACTTAGTTGCTTTTGTAGACTCAAACTGCGTGCTACAGTGTTCTCGTTGTACCTTCCATAAACATGTTAAGGAAACAAAAATAAGCACATAAAAATGAAGATTCAAATGAATCTTGAGTTGTAAAGCAAAAGGACAAAAAAGGAATTCGGAAGACACTGAGTATTCAGATTGACTCAAATGACTTTAGGGAATCTACAAACTGACGCTTGAGCTTGTGATGGATGAGATGGCCCATTTATTCAAGTATTCCTACATTATTAATGCACATATCCGTAAAGGCCACTCTTTTCCTCCATACTATTCTCCATGTTTCTTTTGCCCCTCTTTTCTTATTTTCTAGTTTTGAAGATAACCTATCCCTCCCTCAATATACATCACTCATCACTCATTTCCAAATAAAATACAAATTTAGAGAGAGAGAGAGAGAGAGAGAGAGAGAGAGAGAGAGAGAGAGAGAGAGGGGGGGGGATCGAGGGAACAGGAAGACATGACCATATGATTCAAGAGTAGTTCTAATCTAGTTCAATGAAAAGAGAGAAGGAAAAGTGATTAAATTTTGAGATGGGTGATCAAGTAACAGAAGTCATTTTGCTGCAAATGTATAAAGAAATTTAGCATCATGCATAACTCAAATAATAACATACCTCTTTTCAATGATATCAAAAAGCTGACCATATTGTCCATCAACATCATAAGGGACATACTCTGAATCTCCTTTGGCCAGTAACAGTTTATACTCTCCATAAGAGATATATTTAACAGCAGAAACTTCTGCTTCCTAAAATAAAAAAAAAAAAAAAGAATCCTCGTATAAATTAGGAAACTTAACAATATAAATCATGCATGTATTGAGAATTTAGAAAAGACAAGAAGGGAAGGCATGGAATTACATAAGAACATACAATAACCTAAGCGTAAAGCATGAACACTACCTTATAACACTAATAGCATAGAAAAGGGTACATCTAGAGTAAATCATTGACCGCAATAGGATACATAGAAAAAAGATAGAAGTGACATGTAATCAAAATCAATTAAGCCACATGATTCCAAGTGTTTTATCACATAATTCTCGTCCTGTCGAGACAAACTGAGCTTCAACAAATGATATTAGATCCTCATGTCACTGATTTTAACAAATAAACTTTTTCTGGACTGGGGTGGGGGGGCTCGTCTATTGAGCCACACTTTCGTATAAGAAAATCAAACAACCCTAACTCTATTATTGGAATTGGAAAATATCATGACCCATTATGTTTCTTAAAACATCCAAAGTCAGGCCTAAACATGTACCACCTTTTCTTGGTGTTATGTGGACTATATGGAGGACTAGAAATAGAATTGTATTTGAATAGGAGATGATAAATGTTTTCAAGGAAAAAGAACATATGCTACAATGGGTGGATATGTGATACAGGCATAAGAGGTTATTACTGAATCTAATAGAAACCAATGTCATATCAAGTGCCTGACAATGGTATTTCTTTTTCTTGCTGAGACTTCGAATTCTATTCATAAGGTGTGTGCAGATGTGTCTTTGCTTTGTTACCTTGATGTCTATGCCAAAGGGGTTTAGTGTTGTTTAGTATTATCGTGATTTTCTTATATATTGTGCTCGGGGTTTTGTCAATTGATGAGTGCTGAGCATTTTATTCATGGTTATAGGGGAGGCATTTGAATAAGAGGAGATTAAAAGTGCACACAGAAAATCCAAAGAACAAAACTACAGTAACTGAAATTTGCAAACATCTTACGCATCCGCACCTGAAGTGTAAAAGCTTCCAGAGGAATTGGATCAATAGTTGTCACAAGATACACATCATTATATTCATTATTGATGTACTTTCCATCATTTATGACACTGCATTCCATATCTAAAGTTAGTTATCAAACTAGTCCACGGATAACAAAAGGAGGATATTGAGTGCAAATTGCAAATAAAATAAATCCTAGAGAAAGGCAAATCAACGAAGCAGTCTCTCTACATATCAGTGAAAAACAGACCTCTAAAGAAGCAGTAAGCTTAGCTTTAATCAGAAGATAAAGAGAATTATTAGGGTTTTTCCTGTTTTCATATTCAGTTGATATGCTTTCACTACAATAACACAAAGGACCCTTCATTTTAATTTTACATCATGCTTGCAGTTTTACCTAAAAACAATGGCAAAAACAGGCAAACAAAAGGAGGCAGAGTTTCATTATCTTAATCATCCTGATCATGCTTATAAACATATCAAGTTAAAAAAATAAAAAATAAAAACAGAAACAATACACAGACAAAAATGAAGTGATGCAGCAGAGAGCAGACACCACTTACCATTCTTGGAGGAAAACAAAAATCAGTTCGAAAGCATCCTTTGGAAGTGTCACACCTAACTCTTCCTCGAGCTCCCTTCTGAAAAAGAACTCAACACACTACATCAGGATAGCAATACTCTTTTCTCTATCATTCAGAACAATTCTCCATCAATCTATATTAAGTATCATAAAACACAATTATCACTCTTAGAAGTTAGTGCTTGTCAACTATCACCACTAAGCATCACGAAAGATAAGTAGAATTAACATGAAAAGAAATACAAGAAATAAATAAGAGCATAGCTGTTGTGTTTGTGATTACCGAGCGGTTTCGAGGGAGGAATCGCCGGCGGAGATGTGGCCGGCGCTGGAGATGTCCCATAAATCAGGCCAAGAATCTTTGCATAGGGCACGGCGTTGGAGGAGAAGCTGCTGTGTGCTCTCAGCGAAAATCCAAACGTGAACAGCTCGATGGTAATCCCCATCGCGATGAACGTGGCCTCTGTGAAAAGCATGGACATGAGATCGAAGCAATAACGGTTCGAGGGAGTTGTGGTTGGTTTACCTGGGCTTCGAGACGCCGGTTTTTTGGCCGGACTTGGTTAGAACGTCGAGGTGCTCTTCTTCTTGCTTCTGTAACTGCGGCTCTTCAATATGCGCCATTTCAGCTGCCAATGGAGTGCCACTCACAGCACCACCAGTCCACCACAACACTCGACTATAGCTTGGGAATACCAATTTTGGGTTTTTTTTTTTTTTTTAACCAAAGATACAGATATTCCAATCACAAACGAGGAAAGATTATATCATTTAAGTTATAATTTATTAGAATTTTATTTTATAATTTTATTTATAGAATAATCTATAATTTACATCTAAAATATTCAAAATACCTATCGATCTAAACAAATAAGAGAGTAAAATCACAATTTAATCGCTTAAAAATTTTGCATTAAATAAATTAATTTTTAAATAATTAAAAATATTAAATTAATATCAAAGAATACAAAATCATGACATAAATTAGTCTTTAAAAATAATTAAAATATCAAAAAATATAAGTCATAACAGTCACTCGAAGTCATAGACTTATATATATATATAAGTTCTATTTGTATCCCTAACGTTTATAAAAGTGATTCAATGTTATCCTACTATTAATTATACTAACAAATCAGATTATATTTTTCAATTATTCTCACTTGGATGTATTCATTCTCAATTAGGTGTCACTTGGATGTGTTCGATTTTAATATTATACCTACTATTTGTGTTTAGATTCAATTATGTCCTTGGAAAAGTGAATTATGTAAATGTTGTAGGAATTAGTTTTAACTTTTGATGAGCTATTCTTTGGAGTAGATCATCGATTCTATCCCAGACATTTGTATTATAACTTTAAGAAGGGATTTTTAAAACTCAAACTAAAGCGTTCATGATGTGTAATTGACGACAGGATAATATTAAATCACTTTTACAAACGTTAGGGATACGATTTAAATGTTAGGGACACAAATAAAATTTACCCCAAACATTGGAGATACTTTACTCTATATATAAAATACTCCCGAGTCCTATCCTATTTAAAAAGTTTCTAGTTTTAGGTTGAAAATAGAAAAGTTTTATCTAAAAAAGTATTAACAAAGAAGGAAAAACATTCTAAATTTTTGTCTCATTTATCTATTGGTATAATAAATTATCTCATTTTTAAAATGTTTCTAAAATATTATGATATTGTTAAATTGATAAAAAAAATACCAATAAAAACTTTTTATTAATTAAATTTTGGATTCGATAATTTTACAGTCTAAAAAAGTTTTCTACTATTCATTAATAAAATATTATATTTTGTAAATAGTAACTGAATATTTTTATTTTTCATATATGCCTATCTCATTTACACGATTTTTACGAATTTTAATCACAAAATTCTATAAATAGTTTTACGAAAAATTAGGTTATTACATAACTAAACTAAAATAAAATACGTGTTTGCTATCTCTATCCTTATCTCTTATTTAAACTCATTTATATTTTAAAATAATGTGAGAAATGTAGCTCTTTATAAGTGTTTGAGGTTCGATTGAAAGCCTATAAAAATGTATTAACACAACATTATTTACCTATTTAGTTTAAGTATGTTGTCTCATTTTCAAAAGTTATCATAATTTTTATATACTAAATTTATTCCCTTATTGAGTATTTGGTGCTTTTTAACTAATAACTCTCAGTATCTATTTGAGTAATCTGCTATGTGATATATAATTTCATAACTTATATTATAAACATTGAACTATATTCTTCTGAAATGAAAGAATGAAATTATGAAGAGAAGTGTTTGAACACTTGGAATAAAATGTGAAATACTTTTTCCACATGAAACATGATTTTAGTACTTTTGTGCATAATGCAAAGGTAAAACATTTCAAATAGTTAGCTTTTTAAAGTCGGTCATAAATATTTGGAGTCAAAACTATTTATTTTGCATGTCCCATACTCACTTAGACAGATTGAGTCTTACTCCTAACTTTGAAAAAAAATATAAGAAATGCGCAAATACAATCCAAATAACATATAATAAGCTTGAGAACAAAAGTGAAGAAGATTGCAACATAGCAAGTTTTCTTATATAAAAAATAAAATAGGTACTTTTCAACAAAGTTGGCACTTCTTTCTTTGCTACAAATATATTTATTTTATTTTCTCATTGTAGGTAGAATGAATAGCCTACCCAAAGAAAAAAATCATGAACAAGAAAGAAAGAAAATGTTCCTATAGATGTGGCTTCAGTTTCACATAATCACATTTTCATTTTGTCCTCACAATTTTTTTGGAAAGAATATTTTATGAAATATTATTACAAAACTAACCCCTTAAATGAGTTGATTACTAAAAATAAAGAATTCTTGACATACTGTATATTCCTTAGCCCCTTGAAGATAAAAGTGCCTGGCTCCACCATAAAACAAGCACCATTCATTACATTCATGTAGCTTGGTGCTTAAGCTTTCTTTCTTTTGTATTTTCATCATTTTCTTTTCTTCCCTCGCCTTCGTTTTACCGTCGCTTCCGTTGCAAGTTATGTTGTCCACTCTTTCTTCAACAACCTTATTGTATAGACCTTCCTCTGGTGGCAATTCCTTCTTGGCTTTTGAGCTTGTTGCATCTGAAGTAGCATTACATAAGAAAAAGCATGACTTCTCTGATAAAGAGGACTCTTTAGCTACACAGCTTTCGCTAGTAACAACAGCATCATGCTGCAGCACTGAGACAACCTGCAATGTACAAGGTTGATTATGTATTTGTCATGTGATAGCTTGTCAACAAGATAATATTATATGACTCTTTGTTGTATATCAGATTGTGATTAAAAGATGCAATGTCTAAAAAGATACCTGTAAGAATGTAACCATATTAAGTTGTGACAGATAGGGTCAGTTTGGATTGGCTTCTGAAAAAGTACTTATTTTTTTTATTTTTTTACCGACAAAAATTATTTTACATTTGGATAGGCTTTTTAAAAAGAATTTTTAAATATTAAAAACGTCTTTATATTCTGCTTTTTTTAATAAAAGTACTTTTTTTTAAAGGACGTATCTAAATAAGTTTTAAATTAAATAAAAGTATTTTATTTAAAAGAAAAGGATACTTTTTTTACTCAAAAAAGCCAAATCAAACTAGCACATAATCATTTTAGTAGTAGTAAATGGAACCTGATACCTTACTTGCATGTCCATAAAATACCAATTGAACTTCAATAGATCATGCTAAATTAAACTTTCATAAAATGAAGTGATAGTTAAGAGAAACTTATATTTTGTAGTCACTGTTTATATCATGGTTCTTAAAACTGGACCCAACCGGGTCACCTGATCGATCTGGTTTAAACGAAAAGAATCAGTTGCAAAATTCTATCAAAAATCAGTGAACTAGTTTAGAACTTTCTGCTATATGGTTAAAAAAATTAATATATTTTATGGAAAAACATATTATATCAGTTGAACTTTGATTGAACCTTTGAACCTTTAAACCTTTTAATAGAGTAAGTTGAGGTATAGTTCTAGAAAGATCTAGTAATGTGTAATAATATCAGTCTTTAAACCTTTTAAGTGATCAAGCCTATCTGATTACCAATCTCATTAATGCCCCCATCCCACAATTATATCAGTCTTTTCTACTGGATATATTTTGTAATAATCTTACCATATTCATAGTGAACCTTTCTTCGGGATTCTTTCGGAGGCACTTTTCGATTACCTGGACCAACAAATCCAGTTCTTGTTCATCAAATTGGCTGCTTATATTGGAATCCAACAACAGTACATACTTCCTCCCTCTAAGAAGTGGGATTGCCTGAAGAAATTTGTATGAGCAATGAGTAAATTATAAAACAGTCAAGTTTTGAAAAATCTAATACTACATATTTCAACTAAATTTAACACAATGCATACTTTTTTCTCTTTAGAACTTCTAGTAATATTACTAATTTTATAACTAAAATATATCACATGACATTTTTTCATTGCAATTGCATTGAAAACTTTATGCAATGAGTAAAAATGGGTCCAATAGTCCAATTAAAAAATTCTCATTAAGAGTAGAATTTACTATAAATAGAGTAGCAGTGATGGAATAAAAAAGGGATGAAATAGGTTAATTGAAATATTTTATTCTTTGGAATTCTCTTCCTTTTCTCTCTAACCTACTTAATTCTTTCCCTAATTTTCTCATATCACCATTAATCCTTTCCTACCGATCAGGGACTAATCGGTCGCGGATTTGAGTTCCATTTAAGGGTCTACCGCTGGCCAATGGGTTGCTGCACGCACAAGGCAAGATTCGAACCCCCAACACTTGCTTAAGCGGACGAGTGAGCTGACCACTCAACCAACTCAAGTTGGTTTCTAATTTGATAACTGAAATGTATCACATTATATTTTTTCATTGCAATTGAAATTAAGATCTATTATATATTATTAATTTGACAATCAAAATGTACCACACGGCACTCTATGTTATTGCAATTAAATATAATTTTCTCTCATTTCTTCGCTCACTCTATTTTGCTTGACATTTTAACCTTATGCTATCATTTCTAAAACTTACTACTAAAATACAATTCTTTTCAAATTATTTATTCGCATGCTACCGTTTGTCACAGTGGCACCTATTTTTTTTTGTTTAGTTGATAAAATCTTTAATATTTAATTATTTATTACAACAACATTCGATATTATTAATTTTTAAAATTTTAAAATATTTAGATACAATTTATTTTGAATAACTTACCCTTTAGAATATTATTACGGATAAAAATACTAGTTCATTCATTTATTGGATCTTGAAGATTCCAAAATGACATGAATCATATGATAATCAAACAGCATAAAATTAGTAGCTGTAACTTGTAATTGCAATAAGCTATAATTTATAGGAGTAAAATGATATGCATCATACCCATTCAACAAGACATTTCTGTTCTGATGCTGCTTCTGTGATCATGCAGCCTGTTATCAGCTCTAAAAGAATTACACCAAAAGAATACACATCTGTCTTATCTGTTAAGTTTCCTGTTTCTTGATACTCTGGAGCTATGTATCCACAATTTCCCCTTTTTTCATCCTTGCAGTTGTACTTCAATTCACATCTTCCTTTTCCGAACACAGATTCGGCAAGCTAAAAATATGCATTGTTTTCAAGATTCAACTAAGAGTTGGTTTGATCAGATGACAAATAGCTTGTTTATAATATATTGAAGGGTAAAGCATATTTTTTTTTTTGTCGAGTAATGCTACATATCCAAGTCTTTTTATGAACTAAGTCTAACTAAGTTAAATAATAAGACTTAGAATAATGTTAGCCATAACTGATTTTTGTTATGTTAGACCAACTTGGTTAGACTTAGTTAACAAAAAGACTTGGATGTGTATCATTATTCTTTTGTCCTTGAAATTTGTCAAAAATTTTAAAAATATTCTTAAGTTTTATTTTAGTTCAATTTTATTCTTGAAGTTTTTCAAATATACCTTAACAGTTAAATTTTAAAAAAATTTAAGACTAATTCAACAATAAAGCATAATAACTGTGTCTAATTTACTTTTGTTAAAGGTTGTTTTTATAAACTATTGCTAAATTGGTCATAATTTTCTTGAAAAAATAGTATTCTGTTTGGTGTAAAGTGGGAGACAGAAATTGAAACAAAAATAAAGCTCTAATTTAATTTGCACAAAGGATAAAATTGAAATTAATTAATTGAAATGAGGATATTTTAGGTATAAAATATTATTAAAGTTTCAGTCTTCGTCTCTAAAAATTTCAGTTTCCTGTGTCACTACTTTTTAGAGGTACTGAAATACTAAAATTTTGGGACAGAGACAGAAATTTTAGCACCAATATCTGAGCCAACAAACATGATACTAAATCTCATTCTTTCAGTTCAAAACAAATGCTACCTATATCGGAACACTTTATCCTATATTGAAATGTAGCTTAATTAAAAAAAGCTCTCTATAATTAAGGTTCATGTCAGTACCAGCGGGTTAAACTCATGATCTAGAAGAATGTTACTTGGCTTTATCCTTCCATGAATTATGTTATTGTCGTGTAGATACTTAAGACCTTTAGCAACACCTTTTGCGACTTTCATTCTTTCTGTCCATGTTAATGATCTGCCACTTGTTCCTGCATGATTCGGAAATTTCATTTGGTATTAACTTACCTTTTAGATAAAAGTCCATGTTGTTGATGTCAAACCTCGTTTACATTATGCTCTAGATTTGTTAAGAAATATGGTAAAGTAATTGCAAAGAGACTTATTGTTTTGTCTGGTCACAAACTCACAATTTACAACTCAAACAATATCTTGTTATATACAAAACTCTTAGAAGAACTGATAAATCCATATTTTACGATAGTTTTTGGATTGAAAATAGTGGAATTTATCAATTTAACTTGCACTTAGTCCTTCTAATTGCATACTTTTGTGAAAATTTTCCTAATTGAACTTAATTGACTAAACATGCTTTTTATATTTTAAAAATTATCAAATTAGTTCCACTTTTATTCCATTCGATATCTTGATATTTTTTTTTTCAAGTTGTTTAATGTTTAGGAGGCAAGGATGGCTTGGGAAGATGGATGAAAAGCATGCGGAAGTGGAGATTTCGCGAAGAAACGAAGGAGGAAGAAATTCTAGCTGGTGCTCAAGAACCAAAAAGAGTTAACTTTATGTGAATGAAGAGATACCTAATTGGCTAAGTTAATGGAATTGAAGACACATATCATGAATCTAGAAGTTGTGAATATATATGATCATGGTAAAAGTTCCTAAGAAATGCAACATTCACATATTTATACTTACTTGATAAGTGCTGGTCAAGTGAACCATTGCATGCATGTTCATATACAATCAGCAATTGACTTTCTTGTATGCATGAACCGAATATCCTTATCAAATTTTCATGCCTAGCATTTCTAAGCAGCTCAACTTCTGACAAGACATTCTCTGTCATGTGGTATTGCTTAACAACTATTTTCAGCTCATCTAGCTGACCTCTGAAAGCAGGTCCACATCCACCTTCACATAGAGAATTCTTGGTTGAAAATCCATCTGTAGCAGCTTCAAGTTCTTCATAAATGAAGTCCTTTTTCCATGTATTATTTATGCTTCTACTTTTGCAGATTGAGCATAAAGAGGTTTCTGAACTCTCTAAAATGGTTTCACCTTGATTCTCAATTGATAAATCCTGCATTTGTTTCACCTTTTGTTGTCTGTCTACTTCTATTTTACACATCATCCCAACGTCGAAGCTTCTGATAATATCCTCTTCTTCTTGGGTCTTGTCATTAGGATATACTACCATTCTGGGAATCTCATCCCCATGGGGGTTGCTCTGCATCTTTTGTGCATCTTTTCTTGGGTGCTCAACTTTACTCTGACCTATTACCTCATGAGTTTTAATCTCCAACTTTAGGTCTCTTTCCTCCACCCATGGTTTGATCTGAATTTGTTCTTGTGTTTGAATCATCGAATCAGCCTTTATTTGACCTACATTTTGTTATTGTTAAGTCCCTCCTTTCTCTTTCACAGAAAAAATACAACCATACTAAGTAAACACTAAAAATCAGCGACCAAATCAGCCACCCGTATAAAATACATGTTGAAGTATAAAATACACGTAAAAAATGAGTATGTATTTATACACAAAGACATGGTGGCTGATTTTAGTGTACACATATCATTTTTGAAAAAAATAAAAGCAAAAAAGGGGAATGAATCCACTCAATTTTTTTTGTATTTATAAAAAATGAGTTTAATCTCTCACTGTACATTCCTCAGCTGTGATCTTTTACTATTCAACATCATCTTAGTCTCACTTAAGGAGTGTATGATGAGAGTTCAAACTTGACAAAACAATTGAAAGGAAAAATTGAGAATATCCATTCCCCAAATAAAGATAGTATAAATCTTCTCTCAAGTTAACAGCATGAACTAGTCAATGAAGGCTCACCATATGCTAAATATGGCATGTCTGAGGAAGAATATTCAGTAAAACAGCACTCATCTGTGTCTGTAACTGCACCTGCTAAGTCTTGTAATGCAGAGACAACCTAGAACAACACAGAATAACCATCATGTGTCAAATGATATGCTATTGAGAATGCATGTTAAAGCATTGTGTTCTTATGTACAAGTGGGATAGGTTAGCCTATATTTCCTTAAAGCATTTTATTACCAAACATGCCTTTAATCTTTTAGTCAGTCTTCATATTGGTATTCAAGAATTTGACTTATGCTATTTCGGTATTACCAATTTCCGAGTTATATTATACATTCAAAACATGGTTTGTGAGCTTGTATTCCAAAGGGCCTCTGCATCAAAGTACATGTTAAATATGTAAAACTCTTTGCATCTCATTGAACAGGTTAAGATTAGGTCCCATTTTAAGATTTTTCTTACGGTTTAAGATTAGTTCATGCTTGTCTTTATCTTGTTTAAATTGGTCTACAGTATCTCTGGTAACAAATCAGGAGCTTCATTGAGTTATGCTATCCTATGTAAACTAGTGTGTTTCCTTACTTATTGTTTTATGAACCTTTTGGTTAACAATATTCTACATCTCACTTGGACTTACCATATTCATTGAAGATCTATCCTTAGGATTCTTTCTGAGACATTGTTCTGTTACTTGGACCAGCCATTTTAATTCTTCTTCTTCATAGAAGTTGCTGATATTTGGATCCACCAACTGCGGGTGCTTCTTTCCTCCCAATAGGGGTCTTGCCTGTAAGGAAAATATTTACAAATAATAAGTTACATATGCAATTATTTATGCCGTCCAACGACATTTTGTCCTTGGACAAATGGTTTCATTGATTTTATCATGTATATAATGGGAAATGAGGCACAAACTTTTAAAAATAGTCACAATTTGTTCTGTTTAAAAATATAAAATTATTAACTTCTCTTACCCATCCAACGAGGCTTTTGCCTCCGGGTAGTTTGTCTGCAGCGCTTCGGCCACTGATCAGCTCTAAAAGAACCACTCCAAAGGAGTATACATCTGCCTTGGTTGATACTTTCCCACTATCTGTGTACTCTGGTGCTGCATATCCAGAATTGCTTGCTTCCTTACCCTTGTATGATTTCTTTGTTTCTAGCCTCACTTTTGGAAAGCCAAAGTCTCCAATCTAAACATTTTAAACAATTATGTGTAGAAGTTTGTTTATTAAGACAACATATTCATAATGTCTTGAAACTTCAAAGCTTTTGCATGCAATAAGGTTCAAGTAAGTACCAGTGGTTCAAAGTCATGTGTTAGTAGAATGTTACTTGACTTTATACTTCCATGAACTATATTATTCGCATGTAGATGCTTTAAGCCTCTGGCTGTACCTACTACTACTTTTATCCTTTCTCTCCAAGTCAATGATTGGAAGTTTCCTCCTGCACAATATATGAAGTTCTTTCAACATACCTTCTAATCAATTTCAGTTTCCAAGCATAAACTGCTTAAACTTCATTTATATATTATAAGTAAAAAGGTTATGTGTTAGAGTCCTTACTTGATAGGTACTTGTCAAGTGAACCATTGCATGCTTGCTCATACACAATCATCAATTGGTTTTTAGCTGCACATATACCCAAGAGCATGACCACATTTTTGTGTCGAGCCTTGGACAGCAAGTCGGCCTCTGACTTGAAAATCTTCTCTTCCTGAGGCTTAGTGATTTGATATTTCTTAACCACTATTTTTATCTTGCTCTCTAGCAATCCATTGAAAGTTGGTCCTTCTTTACTCTCAGATAGGGAGTTCTTAATTGAAAATCCTTCGGTAGCTTCAAGGAGTTCATCATAAGTAAAATCTCTTTGCCATGAAATATTTGGCCGTTTACTTTTGCAAATAGAGCATTTAGAGGATTTCAAATTCTCCAAAATGGCTTCACTTTGATATCCAGCAAATAAATTCTCACTTGAGCAGCTCTGTGATTGTATTTTATTCTGGTTCGGCCGATCTACTTTTGTTTGATAACTTTGATTTATAGCTGTACCGTGTGAATTCGAATTCGAGCCTATTTGAATTTCAGATGAGCACCACTGCTGTTCTTGATCATTTCTTGGCTGGTCAGCTATGGTCTGCCCATAGAGGTTGCTATTCACTTGTTTGTCATACTGATTCAGCTGATCAACAACTGTCTGATCCATCATGTGTTCATAGTTTATCATCTTTTGATGACTCCTTTCCTCTGCTACAGACTTGCTTTGCATCTGTTCTTCAACCTGGTTCAGGTGATCAGAGTTTTCCTGGCTTGTTTTGTAGAAATTGTTATTTTCAACTATTAGTTTTAACCTCCCTTTTTCAATGTAGGACCTGCTCTCTGTCTGTTCTGGTTTTTGGCTTGGCTGATTATTTTCTGTTGCACCTACATTTGCAATAGTTAATACCATTTTTCACTTCAATGAAAGGATTTAAAGAAGCAACAAAGAGGAATTTAATTATGTCAATTCTGGACAGTGCCTTCCACATGTATTGGGATTTTAGTTTGAACGGGTAAAGTATGCTTTTTGTCCCTAACGTTTAATTTCATTCAATTTTGTCCTTAACGTTTTCAATTCATTCAATTTTGTCCTTAATGTTTTCGACTTATTTTAAAACCACCCTTAGACATTTTCAATTTTGTCCCTAATGTTTTCGATGAAGTTAATATCCGGGGGTATTTTGATGCAAATCGAAAACATTAGGGACAAAATTCAATTCAATTAAACGTTAAGAGTATTTTTGCATAAAATCATAAACGTTAGGGACAAAAAACATACTTTATTCCGTTCATATATTAGAAATGTTTGTCCACATAATAGTGATTACCAGAGTTTACAAACATTTCCACTAATATTTTGTTAGTTCCTCCTTTGGAAAACTTTATATGCTGAGATATAATCATAACTTTCTTTTCTGTTAAATTGTCCATTTGGCATTTGCAGATATCTTGACAATTCTGATTGCATGAATTACCTGGAGTAAGTTCGTCTATGATGCAGTGTTGTTCACTATCTTCTAAGTCTTGCAATGCAGAAACAACCTGAAATTTTCCACATGGACATATTGATGTAAATGATATTTATTGACAATCTACAAATGAAAAAATTGCCAGAATGTGAGGCAACAATGAATATCTTGTAATGAGTCAAAATAAACTATCCAACTCATTCGTTTTTCTTATAGTTCATGTTATGGTCCATTCTACAATCAAATAAGAATCATGGTCTTTTGTGTCCACAGAAAAGAAGGTACGTATATTCTCAGAACCAAAAGCAGCCTAAAGGTCAATGTGTATATTGATTTTTGAATATGCATATAAGTCATACTTGACTGCTATCCTATGAACTCTTATGCAGCTTCAATACATAAAAGAATTTTTCTTCACAATATTTGTCTAGGATTCAAGAGTTCCATTTTCTTATGCGGTTATGCTGGAGGCACCATGATTCCTTATCCCAGACTGAAGACACATGAGTTGGCTTAAATAAAAGAAAAACAAGAAAATAACTTGAAAAAAAAGTGTGATATGGTGTTGCATTATAGGACAACATGCTTTCTGTGTTCAACAATTTGCTCTGTGTGAATGAATATTGCAGATTATTGATACTTACCATATTCATGGACATTCTATCCTTTGGACTCTTTTTAAGACATTGATCTGTTACTTGGACCAGCCATTGAAGCTTTTCCTCCTCATATGACTTGCTGAGAGTGGGATCTACAAGTTGTGTGTACTGCTTTCCCTTAAGAAGAGGCTTGGCCTGAAAAGGGAAAAAGAAATGAACATCAATTTTGTATAATGAACTTAACAAAATCACTGAGAAGGTAAACAATGAAGCTTCTGAACCAATTTATCACTCAATCATTGAATACTATCTAATAGGATGTGAAAGTAATAATAATAATATTATGTTCCTACCCATCCAACAAGGCCTTTATCTGCAGAGTGACCTTTAACCCTACGTCCGGTGATCAGCTCTAGCAGAACCACTCCGAACGAGTACACGTCAGCCTTAGTTGATAGTTTTCCCCTCTCCTGATGCTCTGGTGCTATGTAGTCAGAATTTACACTTTTATCTTTGTTGAACTTCTTGAAGTCAATCTTTTTACCGAATCCGAAATCTCCAATCTAATTACATACTTACATTTCGGAGTAATGATTAGATACATAACATGAAAATGTGGATAGTTGTACTTAGTTTGAAACTCAGCTTTTAGAATTCAAGTTAAGTACCAGTGGGCTGAATTCATGTGTCAGAAGAATGTTACTTGGTTTTACATTGCCATGGATTATGCTATTTTCATGTAGGTACTTTAGACCTCTTGCAAGACCTATTGCCACTTTCTTCCTTTCTCTCCAAGTCAAAGATCTGCTGCTTTCCTCTGCATAATGAAACAAGTTCAAATGGTAAAATTCTCTACTCCTTTGTTTATATACTACACATGCACACAAACATATGGTAGATATCTTACTTGATAGATACATGTCGAGTGAACCGTTGCAGGCATACTCAGACACGGTCAATAGGAAGCTTGCTTCTGTGGTTAAACCCAACAGCATGACCACATTCTTATGTCTAACTTTGAGAGTAGACCGAACTTCGGATTGGATTTTCTCCCTTTCCTGAGAACTTCTTAGCTCATGCTGCTTAACTACTATTTTCAACTCGCCCTCTAGCTGGCCTTTGAAAGTAGACAAATAGCCACCTTCAGAGAGACAGTTCTTCAATGAGAATCCATCTGTGGCAATTTGGAGTTCTTCATATGTGAATTCCTTTTTCCATTCGATATTAGGCCGTCGGATTTTGCAGATAGAGCATAACAGCTCTTCTGAAGCGCTTTCCTTGTCGCTTGGTTGATCAATCTCATTCATTTCATAGATGTTTGATGGATGCCTTAAGCTCCAAGCCTCAACATGGAGCAAGTTCTGTGTCTGCTCTTTGTCCCGGCTTGGCTGTTGGGCTATGTCATGAGCTGTTATTTCATCATTGTTAGTTACAACTGTTGTGTCCATCTCCTCCTCATGGAGCATGCTTTTTATCTGTTCATCATCCTCTCTTTGCTTCTCTCTTTCTATTTCACCTGTTTCTTCATCATTGTTTATTTCTCTTTCTCCCCTGTTAGTCACAAGAAGTGTGTTGGTGGCCTTTCGCCGTTGGCACCTGCCTTGTATTCGACTCAGGCTCGACTCATCAACATTTATTTCTGCAATCATTGGAATGTTTATATATTCAGGAATGCCTAGAAGTGAAACCACTAAGAATAAATAGGCTGAAACATAGTGAAGTCAGTGCTGCACACCAGCATTACTCTTATTGAAATCATCAACAGTGAGGAACAGATCTTCAAATGCTGGTTCTGGTAAACTTTGATCAAATGTTTCATGGCTGCTACATTGAATCTCTGTGGGGATATCAGTAGGGGCTCGTAGGTGTACGATCCGATTGTTTCGCTTTAATCTTGATATACCACAAGAAAGCTTCTGCTGGAAAAACTCTGCATCTTTCTTCAGTTGCCTATGAATGAGGTGCATCTTAGGTTACTATGATAAAAAATAATACAGCTACAACATTTGTGTGCTTTTATTTTGCCTGACCTGTCAAGTATAAGCCAAGTTGCCTTTAGGTTAATGGCTGCTTTTAAAGCAAGTTCCTTTAATGGAGATCCTGTAACCAACTGAATCTTAAATGCAACCTGAAAATATTATGCATTTCACAAAAATTGCAGCCTGTAAAGTTTCCTCTGAAAATCTTCTTGCTAGAAATGAAATAATTAGGCTTGTTCTTTCAAACTTTCAAACTTACATACCTCATTTGATTCATAAAGTTTAGCAATCTGAGCAAGCTCATCATTCTGAAGATACTCTTCCATCTTCCTCGAAGCTACTTCGGCCACAATCCTCCTATTCAGTCCATGCACACTGCAATAATATCCCACTACAAGGGATATTATTCATTAACAAAATGCATACACTCTATTTAGTCATTTCAAGAGTTTTTTACACTGTTTATATTCCACTTATTATTATTACTAATACTTCAGCTGAGGATTGAATAAGATGAATTGTTTCAGAAAGATTACATACTAGGAGTGTGTATCTGATGCATGATTGAAACTAGAGTGACCTTATCTGCTGCCTTCAGTGCTAAGCCGCTATCTATAGCCCATGAAAACACTCTAGTATGAAGCTCTTTCGACGCATCTTGAATCACCACCACATTGTTCTCTTCCATGGCCATCACTAATCACTTTCAACTCCTTGATATATGGACATGAAAAATGGAGTCCCGGGAGAGAACTTGATCAAGTGTGTCTCTTTGGTTATAAGGTAATCTGATTTGTCATTGTATGTGAACATCTGTCATATGGTAACATTCCTTGCCAATATCGGGCATCCTAAGTAAATGTTCCTCTTGGCTGTGTTTGTTTACAGAGACATTACACTGAAATAGGAACATTGAGACACAAAATCGTGTTGGCAGAAAAGACATGGACAGAGACAATGTGTCCAGAGACACTGAATTAATGTATTTTGTGTCCATCCTGACAGGAAGGACACGGAGACACTAACAAGGGACACAACTTATTTTTTATTTTTTCTTTCATTATTCTTGTTAATTCTTTCATTATATTTGTGTATCTGTTCATCAGTGTCTTATCCTGTCTTGTTTTCAATGTCTTGTCATGTCCTATTCTTAGAAACAAACGCAGCCCTTAAGACTGCTAAGAACTAATTTGTCGCAGATTGAGTTCCATTTAAGGATCTGCCACTAACCAATGAGTTGTTGCATACACAAGACGAGATTCAAATCTCCGACACTTGCTTAGCATACGAGTGAGCTGACCACTTGACTAACTCAAGTTAGTTTGAACATTATTATTATTATTATTATTTGACAAAATCTATGCTCATTTCCTAAATACTACCACTGCCCTTTTTTGCATTTGTCAGTTTGTTCCAGACATTGGGGGAATATATTTTTGACAAAGCTGTTCGATAAAATTAAAGCATAGTATTTCTTGGTTGAGCAACGAAATTACCAAGATAAAGAAGATTATTTTTTATTTCATATTTGAGTTATAGTATATGTACTCACTTTTCTTTTTATATACACTCCACTAGTTTCTGTTCGTGATGTGATGGGATGTGGAATTCAGTTGATATGGATTTCATATACCTCATAAAAAGTAAATTACCATTTTAGCCTCCAAAGAAATTAATTTTTACTTAATAATCCTTAAAGGAAAGAAATAGCACCCGAAATTCTGAAATTAAAATGAATGGATGGTTTGTTATGCTTATATATATATATATATATATATATATATATATATATATATATATATATATGAATATGAATGTTTTTACTTATGTGATTATGATTAATTTATGAAAATTTTCTTATGCTTATGGTTTTGATTACTAGATGATGTTGAATATTGTTTTAGATGGTATGGAATTATGATTATGCATGTGTATGAAAGTACAAGTAGTAGTATTTCTTCATATTCTTCTTTTAATAGAACTCTAATAAGGATTGTCAACAAATATCTGATGTCAAGAGTAAGTTAACCGAGTGTATCTCACAACTATCAGAACATTTTCTCTAACAATGGCAAAGATTTACAATCACAAGTTCTTGCAACACCAAATCAAAATACAAGAATAAACTAAACCATTAAATAAGCCAAACCTGAGAATTTTCACACACTTCTTGCTAATTTATTACATACACACAAACTGAAATTTCTCAAGTACAAAAGATTACTAGTTCACACCTCATTATACTCTGATCACCTTACCCAATCACATGTTTCCAGAAACATATCAAACATAATGCAGTTACTAGTTCTGACACAGGGCCAAGAAGAAAATGTCATCAAGCCTATCATTGCTGGGAGAGTTCCCGCCATATACCAGTAAGCCGTCTTGACCGTTTCGCTGAGCACCGGCAAATGCACACCATCCACGAGGCCCGGGATGGGAACCAGAGTCCACCCTTTCTTCCAACTTCTTCCACTCTAGTGTCTCTGTGTCCAACACAAAAACATCACCAGAGAATTTGCCAGCACCCATATGACCTTGGTCACTAGGATCTATTTCCCCACCATACAAGATTATGTGTTTTCCATAACTGGCTGTTGAAAACACACTACGCGCCGATGGTTTCTGTCCACTTGTTTCAACTTGGGACCATGTTTTGCTGATCAAATCAAAGCAATGCACATCATCCACTTCCATTCCAGCAAAACCATAGACTACCCATATTTTTCCTTGGACAGCTGCGAGGCCGGGGCCACCTCTGCCTTTGCAGTTTGTGCCCGGAGATGGAAACTCGGTCCACTTGTTATCGACAACATCAAAGGCCCATAAATCGTTGAGCCTCCCAGAAACCCCACAACCACCAAATATATAGACGTTCCGGTCATCAGCGGTGATGGAATGGTAGCTGCGGTGAGGAGGCCCGTGGTCTCCTCTTGAAATTAAGGCCCAATTGTTGCTCTTAGTATCAAAAGAATAGAGCTCATTGAGCTCCTTGTGTTCAGCATCTCTTCCACCAAATACATAGATGGTATCTCCAATTGCAGTCATTGTCACACCCACACGTGGTGGTGGGGTATCCCCGGATGCATCAGCCACAGACCATGTGAGAGTCTTGAGGTCGAAGACGTGTACGTTGTTATCAACGGGGACACGTGGCGCGAATTCACCCCCAAATGCATAGAGCTTTTGTCCTACTATGGCAACAGCATGTGAACTTCTTGCTCCAGGACCAGCTCCTTTTTGATCAAGCTGAAACAAGTGATCATCAAAGATAAGATGGTACCACTAATCCTATTGCTATCACTAACTTCTACCTAAGTACCCTCCATATACTACTCACTAGTCATCACAACCTCTCATAGTAATGGATGATTTAATTTTTTCTGAGTAAAACCCCTTTTCGGTCCCTATCCTTCTCTAATTTAGACAACCCACACAATTTAAAAATGACAATCTGTCCCTTGTCCTTCATTTTCATTAGACGAATAAGCCCTTCTGTGATAATTTTTGGCAAAGGATGATGGAAAATGCGAGTGATATAACTTGTATGATCTAACCTTCATCAGTCCTACGTGGATGATAACTATTTGATTATAACTATTTGATTGGAATTGTTTAGCTCCTACATAATCATCAAAACGATGTCCCATCAAAGGGTTATCATCCCTCTGCAATGTCCCTTTGATGACTGAATAGACCATAAATAATTTCAATCAAATAATTATCATCAATATAGGATAGGTGAAGGTTAGATCATACAAGCTAATATCACATAAGCATTTTCCACCACTTTTTGCCAAAAATTCATATCACATAAGCATTTTCCACCACTTTTTGCCGAAAATTCTCATAGAAGGGCTCATAAAGAAAGGATAGGGAGCAGATTATCATTTTCCAATCCTTAAGGTGCGGATAGTCTAAATTGAAAAAGACAAGGGACCGGAAAGGAATTTTACTCTTTTTCTATACTCACTGGACATTTAACTCATATCAATAAAATGAAGTGTTACTCAGACTTTATGTGATCTATCTAATAAGAGACCTAATTTTCACGTGAAATCTTCATCGAAAAAGTTCAGATTCTCACATTTGGTTGAAATATTTCATCTTTAAAGAAAAAACTACTATAGAATATTATGTAGGAAATCACTATAATCAAGATATAATATTCAATTTTTGACAAGAACATGCAGCAAACCCTCATTGAAAACAATAACAACTAAGAAATTGCAGCGCCACAGGAAGAGCACTGGCGTACAACATCGAAGACCTATTATCTTTGTAAATAATTCTTATTTCAGTAGAAAAGAAACATATATATATATATATATATAAGAACATGCACAAGTTAAAATTGATAAGCAGAGGGAAGGAACAGAAAGCAGACCTGGAACCAAGTGCCATGACTGACCACCATTGACGCTTGACACCAAATTAGCTGCAATGTGATTTGGCCTCGGTCATTACTTACCTACTGCTTCCTGTGTACCATATATATAGAGAAATAATATTGCTATTAAACTCTTCGACTAAGAAATAAATGTAGTGCTCCTTTCGTAGTTATTAAATTGATAAAAAAATATTTTTTTTAATAAAAAGGTTTTTTTTAATATGTTTAATAAATTTTTAATAATAAAAATAAAAGTATTAAAAAAATTTTAAAAATTTTTTTTTGAAAAGTTATAATTTATATTTTTTTAAGTTTTTTTTTTAAAGAAAGAGTTAAATTTTAAAGTGGTCTTTGAACTTATAATCAAGTCTCACGATTAATTCTAAACTTGCAATGGCCTCAATATTATCCCTGAATTTAATAAAGTTGACTCACGATCATCCATGAAATATTTTCCAAAGAATATTTTTTAACGGCGTGATGACGTGTACTAAGAGATATCACGGTGGATAGATGATGTGGTTGCTATCGTTATTTGACTCAATTTAGTCCTAAACTGTAAATCCTAAACCCTTTTCTTCTTTTCTCATTTTCTAATTCTCCAAAATTTTGCAGTTTTATTCATATATCATCCAAGCTCTCTAGTTCACTTGGAACCCTACCATTGTTTCTGACCCTGAAGCGCTTATTGATCAATTGAGTCATTTTGAGGAAGCTGAAACTCTGATCTTTGAGGCCATTTCCAAGCTCGAATCTCAAAACAGAGTTTGCTCTTTTTTTACTGTAAATTTCTTGAGTCACACTCCAAGCGAGACTCACCGAAAGGTTTTGATGTTGCTTATTATTACATGAACCAGTTTTTTGTAGTTCTTCCTCTGTTTACATAAATGTAGGGCTTTTGAGTATATGGTTAGTACTTTGTGTGCAATGGATAGGCCTCGTGAAGCCAAGAATTTGGTTGAGGATTTGAGAGACAATGGTGGAGCGATTGACCCTTTAGCTTTTGAGTTGAAGTCCATTATGTATGGTTATGGGAGGTTGGGGTTGTTCCATGATTTGCAGAGAGTTGTGGATCAAATGAAGTGAAGTGACTTTGAGATTGACACTGTTTGTACCAATATGTTTCTTTCAACTTTTGGCACTCATGGTGAGCACATAGAAATGGTTTCCTGGCTTAAGAAGATGAGAAGTTCAGACATCTCATTCAACTTCTCAATCCACAATGGCAACTCATTCAGGAGGTAATCGACAGTGAAAATGATTTCCGAACTTAAGGAGTTACTGGATTCTTGTGTGAGAGGTAATGGTGTGGGATTCATCGGAGGCTAAATTGAATTTGCATGGATATCATTTGGGTTCATCCTATTTGATTATGCTGCTTTGGTTGAAGGAGATGTGGCATAAAAGAAGAAAAAGGAGAGCAGAGAAGAAGAAAGATGGTGACTTCTAATGGTGGACATAAATTGAGTCAAATAACGATAACAGCCACGTCAGCGTCTCTCAATACACGTCATCACGCCGTTAAGGAATATTCTTCGAAAAATGCTTCAGGGACGACCGTGAGTCACCTTTGTTAAATTCAGAGACAATATTGAGGCCATTGTATGTTTAGGGACAACCGTGAGGCTCGATTGCAAATTCAAAGACTACTTTGAGATTTAATTCTAAAAAAAAAGATGTTCTTTACATCATAAATGAACAAAAAAATACTTTTATCTTATTTTATCCAAACATAATTGTAAGTATAATACCCACACTATATTGGCCCTAGGATCACTCACTCATATAAATGACACTATCATATTTTTCATCTCTCAAACTCACTAACACTCATAAAACAAGGGAGAGAATTTTCACATTTCAAAACATACACATTTCATTATAGAACACACACAATAAATAAGGCATATATGCCTTTATATAGGCAAAGTTTCATACTAAAAGTTCATGATTCTACTAACTTCTTAATACACATACTTATCCAACTTTGCTTCTTCCTTTGACTATTCAAATAAGTAATTTCTAGCACATCTTGAAAATTCTTCATTAAGCTTAGTCATCAATCTTGAACCTTTCAATGCACTTCATGATTCTTCTAGTATGGAGGTGATGAGTGCAACTTCCTTTCAATTCCAATTCAATTTGATTTTGAACTTCTTCATTGTTGTAGAATGTTGTAGTTATACTACTCTCTTGAATGTTCTTGGTTATTCTCTAAATTTCCAACATCTTCTAGTAAATTAATGATTATTGTTTTCAATTCAAACTTTGCTTCTTCAATTCTTTAACCATGTTTCATGAAGCTTCTAGTCCATGCAAGTTGATTTAAAATTTTAATCAACATTGTCTCCCTTAAATCAAACTTGCAGAATTAAGCATCTTCTTCAATTTGTAAAATAACTCGATCTTTAATGGCTTTGTAAATATATCAGCAACTTGTTCTTCAGTTGGACAATAGTCGATCACTGATTTTTGTTTGTATCCTTTTGCAACTAATATTGCTTTGAAACAATCAACTTCACCACTGGGTTTGTACTTAGTCTTGTAAATCCACTTTACTCCAATCGGCTTCTTATCTGCTGGTAAATCTGTCAGCTCCCATGTGTCATTCTTCTCAATGGCATGAATCTCCTCATCCATTGCTTTCTTCCAATTGTTGTCTTTAAATGCTTCTTCAAAGTTCAACGGCTCACAATCTGAAAATAGAGCAAAATTTATGATTTCTTCATCGGACGGATCGTTGTCATTGCCAACTTCATAATCTGCTAATCTAGCAGGTAGTCTCCGCTCTCTTTGAGGTCTTCTAGATGATTCAGGTTGTTCGGTTGCATCTGGTTGTCTTTCTTCTTCATCATCACATGTATTTGAAATTACAGTCGGATGTTTTTCTCTCTTTGTGTCCCAGTTCCACATGTCTTTCTCGTCGAACGTCACGTCTCTGCTGATGATTACTTTCTTTGTTTCTGGATTGTACAACTTGTATGTTTTTGAGTCTGTGCTATAGCCAATAAAGATACACTTCTCGCCTTTGTCATCTAACTTCTTCCTTAATTGATCTGGTACGTGGGCATAAGCTATACACCCAAAGACTCTGAAATGATGAATGGAAGGCCGCTTTCCACTCCAAGCTTCCTCTGGAGTTTTATCACGAACACTTTTTGTTGGACACCTGTTTAAAATATGAACTGCTGTTGCGACTGCTTCTGCCCAAAACTCTTTAGGCATTTGTTTTGACTTGAGCATGCATCTGACCATATCCATGATGGTTCTATTCTTTCTTTCAGCCACTCCATTTTGTTGAGGAGTGTATCTAGTTGTTAGTTGGTGTTGAATTCCGTGTTGCTTAAAGTATTCTGAACATGTAAGATATTCTGTTCCTCTGTCTGTTCTGAGAATTTTGATTTTACAGCCACTTTGTTTTTCGACAAACGCCTTGAATGTCTTAAAGACATCACATGCTTCTGATTTCTGCTTCAGAAAGTATACCCATGTATATCTACTAAAATCATCAATAAAAGTGATAAAGTACCTGCTACCACCATTACTTGGAACTTCTACAGAACAGAGATCTGAATGCACAATTTCAAGTAATCTTCTAGCTCTCCAAGACTTTCCTGTAGGGAATGGATCTCTGTGCTTCTTTCCCAGTTGACAAATCTCACAAATACAATTGGGAATATGAATCCGTGGTAGACCAGAAACAAGTCCTTTTCTTGACAGGTAGTTTAGGCCAGAAAAATGAAAGTGCCCAAACCGCATATGCCACAACCAGTTATCATCAAGTATCACAGAACTCATGCAAGAGGGATTAACATGTTGAATTTTTAATGGAAACATTCTGTTTGAGGTCATCTTTGCTTTATCTATGAACCTTCCGTTGTTATCAAATACAGTACAATATCCATGATAAGTTATCATCTTATATCCCTTCTCAGATAATTGCCCCATACTTAGTAAATTGTAATCAAGTTCAGGGGCATAGAAAACATCAGAAATATAACTCAGAGAACCATCCTTCAATCTAATTGGTATGTGCCCTTTTCCTTCAATAGGGATCTTTGTACTATCACCAAACTTCAATAATAGTTTAACTGAATCATCTAATGAAGAAAATAACTCCTTTCTACCAGACATATGATTACTGCAAGCATTATCCAAGTACCATATATTTTCATCTTCAGCACATGAATTACTTGTAAAAAATAAAGTTTGAGTACCCGGATTATCATCAGTGTTTTGATGCTGATTTTCTGCAACGTGTGCTTGATTGTTATTCACCATTTTGAATCTGCAATCTGCTACTTTGTGTCCATACTTTCCACAATGAAAACAGTTGAAATTGGTTCTTTCTTGATAAAAATTGCCTCGACCTCTTCCTCGGTTGACAGGCCTAAAATTCGTTCCACCTCTTCCTTGATTAGGTGGTGTAAAATTATTGTAACTTCCTTGGTTGTAATTGCCACGACCTCTACCTTTAAAACTTCCTCTGCCTCTACTTTGAAAATTAAAACCACGACCTCGTCCTTCTTGTGTACGGTTTGATTCTGCAACGTTGTTAAAATTCACTCGGCTTTTCAGGGCTTCCTCAGTTGATTTTTCTGACTTCTCCAGTATTCTACTGATGTGGCTTTCCATGGTTCCTTGCAACTCTGCAATCGTTATAGTATCCATATCGTGGGACTCTAGTATTGTAGTCACCACATGGTCATACTTCATCGGCATGGTGCGAAGAATTTTCTCCGCCACTTTGCTATCGGGCATATCTTCTCCATAGACTCTCATCTTATTGACAAGATCTGTAACATGAGTAAAATATTGCTCAACGGTTTCTGAGCTAGACATCTCGTACCTTTCATATTCTCTTCTTAAAGACTGTAGCTTTGCTTTCTGAGCTTTATCTACGCCTTTGTATGATAGCTTCAACGTGTTCCATGCTTCCTTTGCACTTTTGGCATTTGCTATTTTGCCAAACACCGTATAATCTACTCCTTGATGAATTTGAGATAGCGCCAATTGATCTCTCCTTTGTTGGGCAGCATCTGCTCCTTCTTGCAAACCTGGTTCAATGAAATTCCACAGGTTCTAAGCCTTCAAATGGGTGGACATCAAAGTCTCCCAATAACTATAATCAAGTTTCCCATCTAACTTGGGACCGGACCACACAATATTGAAAGTGTTTGCCATACTGACTCTATGAATAAACAACTATGTGAGAACTCTCTCACACCTCACAAACTCTCAAACACCAGGCGCTGGATTAACCAGCTCTGATACCAAATGTAAGTATAATACCCACACTATATTGGCCCTAGGATCACTCACTCATATAAATAACACTATCATATTTTTCATCTCTCAAACTCACTAACACTCATAAAACAAGGGAGAGAATTTTCACATTTCAAAACATACACATTTCATTATAGAACACACACAATACATAAGGCATATATGCCTTTATATAGGCAAAGTTTCATACTAAAAGTTCATGATTCTACTAACTTCTTAATACACATACTTATCCAACTTTGCTTCTTCCTTTGACTATTCAAATAAGTAATTTCTAGCACATCTTGAAAATTCTTCATTAAGCTTAGTCATCAATCTTGAACCTTTCAATGCACTTCATGATTCTTCTAGTATGGAGGTGATGAGTGCAACTTCCTTTCAATTCCAATTCAATTTGATTTTGAACTTCTTCATTGTTGTAGAATGTTGTAGTTATACTACTCTCTTGAATGTTCTTGGTTATTCTCTAAATTTCCAACATCTTCTAGTAAATTAATGATTATTGTTTTCAATTCAAACTTTGCTTCTTCAATTCTTTAACCATGTTTCATGAAGCTTCTAGTCCATGCAAGTTGATTTAAAATTTTAATCAACAATAATTGATAAATAAAAAGATCTTTTTACATGAGATATCCAAACATAAAATTACTTTTATTTTTGTAAAAGATATTTTAAAAAATATCATTTAAAAAAAGATCTTTTTCAAAAATAACGTCAAAACAAACTCTAAGTTGATAATTAAAAAAATATTAAAAATAGTAAATGCTATCCTCTAATTATTTTATATATATCTTTTTTGTCTGGACAAACATGTTTTCCAAAATTATAATTTGGTATACAATTGTTTTTGAAATATCCTGTGTTATATATAATTTATAAAAAATATATTTTTACTAATTTATAAACACGAACTCAAAATTTCTTTATTAAAATATATTATATATTCTCATCTTGATAAACTTCGTATTTGTTAAAATATTTAATGTGGTATATTTAATAGTTCTAATTTTAAGACAGGTAATATTATAAAATATGCATATACTAAAAAGTTTTGATCATTTACAAAAAATTATAAAAATATTCATTTAGTGCAAAATTATTAATGTTTTCTAAAAATATTCTTTTTAACTATATTTACAATAATTTGAATCAAACTCCGATTTTAAAAATCTTTTTTAAAAGTATATATTACTTGTTTGGTACTTTTTGTTATATTTTTAACAAATTTAAAAGATATTTATTTGATAATTCGAAGTTTGGCACTTTGGTTTACTGAAGAAATAAAACAAAACATAGACGATTGAACCTTTTATAGGTGGCTAGTGGTTCAGGTACCTTTATAGGTTGGAAGAATTTTAAGCGTATCAGAAATATCAATATTTCAACTATTTCAACTGTTGATCTAAATTATAAAAAAATATATAATATATATTAATTAAAATTAATTATTAAAACAATTAAAAAATCGGTGTTTGCGGTACACTTCAAATTTTTCCAATTTCATGTATATCATTGTCTAAGCCTAGTATCCTACGTCATGAAAAATTTATTTATTCAAGTGAACCGGTCTGGGTAATGCCATCCTGATGTGGCTCACACAAAGTTGACTTGTAAAGTTGTAGCAATAAGGACACAAACATTAATTTAATCTAATTTAAAATATCATTGGCAGTTAAAATCTTTTATTTAACTTTTCGGGGAAAAAAAATGACCTTTTAGAATATTTAACAAAGTAATTCTTCAGAAAAAAAGGCAAATTAATCCTTAATATTTTTATAAAAATGACAAATTAATACCTAATTTTTCAAAAAATAATATAATTAATGCATTCAGGTATCTAAAATTTTAAAAGATAAAAGATTAATTTATTTTTTTATTTCGTTAAAAATTAATTTATCTAATATTCAATAAAAATTAATTTGTCTTTTTATTTTAATTTTATTTTTAATATATATTTTTGGAATAAATTTAAAAATAATATATATTATTAATTATTAAAATAAAAAGTTTTAAATAATTCATATAGTTAAAAAATATTAAAAATAACTAAAAATTAATTTATATGTTAATATCACTAAAATATTAAAATATTATTATAATTTATCTAAAAAATATTTTATATTTTATATATATAACGAGTCCGTGTATCTTTTAAGAATTTTAAATTCATATAACTGCATATCCCATATTGTGTCCGTATTCGTGTCCTTAGCTAACTGCAAAAACTTTATTCTTGGACAAATTCTTGATTCTATATGCTAACATCTCCCCACTCACCCCACAAACTCATGTTGGGTGGAAAGTCATCTTGAGTTTGCCTTTCAATTTCTCACCATTAGTTTAAGACACTACTTGCAAACTACTTCAATAGTTGTCAAAATTGAATCAATTAAACTATTAATTTACTGTTTTATTGGTTTAATCGATAGATTACTGATTAAATTGATAGAATCGGTATTACATAAATAAAAAATATAAAATAGTCAAAAACCTAAAATTAAAATTTGAAATATATTTTCATTAATATTTTAAAAACAATCAAATTTCAATAAATTATAATCAACAAGTTATAATCCGATTATTATTAAATAAATATATAAAATTCTAGTTTTTTTCGTAATAAAGATTTTTTAATTTTATTTTTTATTAAAGTAACTATTTTTTATTTTAATAGCTAACTAATTAGTTTATATTTATTATATTGTTATATACTATATGTATTTATTGAAAAATAATATTAATAAATATCATATAATCCTAAAAAATATAATTATATTGTAATTAATAAAAATATTTATTTTATTTATACATGTTTAATAACATTTATATTAATAATTATGAATAATAAAAAAATATACTTAATTTAAATATAAGTGAGCATAAAATTAAAATTATTGTACGTTTTTACTATATAACTAATAATTAACATATAAAGTAATAAAGAATAACATAATTTAATGGTAAAGGAACATGTAGTTACAAGGAGGAATTAGGCTCAAATGACATCTTTATCGACTGTACCGGACCGATTGGGAGTCTAGTTCACCAATTTTTCAATCGAACTAATCGGTCCAGTCAGAGTGACAGCTACCAATCCCAGATTAATTCAGAAAAGATTGCTGCTAAGACTCTAAACTCAGCTTCTATTGAGCTGATTATGAATTTCAAGTTAAGTCGGATTTTCATAACATTCTAAGTTTGAGTTGTGTTGTACTATCATAAGTAACTCATTTTTTGTTTTATTTAGGGATATCAAGTTATCTGAGTGATAGAGAGCTTCAATTCCTTAAAAGAAATTCAAGTCTCCAAGTTCTTCAAGTAAGAAGGTCGATGTAACATTAAAGATAGATTTGATCTTTTCTTCATTGTTTCCAGTCACAAGCATATCATCAACATATATGAGTATATAAATCATAAAATTTGCATTTTGTAGCGAAACAAATGAATAAAGAAGGGTCAGATTTTATGCTTTTATAATTCGGTTTGTTTATTTGCTTTGAATTGGGTATGTCAATCTATTGTTGTTATTGTCCTTTGTGGTCACGGTGTGGTGTGGTGTTTCCAATTTCGATGGCCAGTGATAGTTCTAATGTTTTTTGTGGTTGGTGGCAAGGTAGGGTGGTGATGGTGTTGTTGATGGAGGGGACAGCATTCAGCATAATACAATAGTTCCAAATGCAAGCTTTCACCTAATAGTTCCAATATCAGCATTCAGCATTCAGCATCAAATGTCCAATGTGACAACTTTGATGTTGAAAGGAGGCAAAAAAAACCTAGCATTCCCAATTGACACTTTAGCATCAAATCAATCATGGCTAAGGTGGCACTGACTGGAGAACATAAGGGACCTACTATAGACTTCAAAATATTAAACAAAACAATCTCATTAGCAACCACTACTACGCTACACAATAATAATGCCAAAGCAATGTAGGCTATACATATAAATACTAGGGCTAACCATCCGGATCTTGACCAAGAAATGGGCTTAAAGCATCTTTGAAAAGAAACTGATCGCCATCATAATCGTGGCAATCGATGCCACTCCCAAACCAACCCAAGTCGAGTAAAGCATCGGGCCGTGTGAAGTCTATTTGATTCCAGTTTTCTTTCTTCCCAGACACGTAAGCTGGGTACTGTGTGCCTAGTTCTTGCTTAATATTATGATCTGCTAAAACAATAAAAAATGTTATCCATGAAATTAAAAAACCCATCATCAAATACAGTTAAATAGGTTGGAATACTAATAATAACAATAATATGTGCTAACCCTGAATAGTTTCAACTGATTGGGGTGCATCCACCAAGCACATGCTAATGGAAGTAGTATAATTGGTTGCAACTGAAGCAGCAGACTGACCTAAGGGGAAATGCGGCCCGCCTTGTTCATCGCATTCTGGCTTACACTTCATGGTTGAAATCTTAACTTCTTTGTGAATACAATCATTGGGTGTTGCTTGAAGTGAATTGTTATTCGCCACTTGTAACTGCTTCGGCTGGTAGATTATTGCTTCCAGCAAACCGCTCCTCTCTGGAGAAACAGGATCCGAAGGAGACGGCTTGGCCGGCGGAGACTGGATCATCGTGTCAACGGACTCAAGTGAGGGAAGTGGGGAAGCAGGTGTGCCCCAGATACCGTGTTGAGTTTCAAAATATTGGAGTGAAGGGAGCTCCAACTTCATGGCCCCGGGTAGGGGCACAGAAGAAGAAGAAGTATTGCCATTTAAGGGAGCATGGCTACCATATGTGTCATCACCATGAAACTGATCGCTGGTGTTTAGAATAGGATCACATGGAGAAGACAATTGAGTATGGTCGGAAATTTTATCACACGTGTAATCACCATACTGTTCAAATATTGGGACAGTATCACTGATACAACTGTCCAAATATCCATATTGCATGTCTGATTCTCGAAGGCGTTTCGAAGGAGGCATCACAGGAAACATGTGATTGTAACCATGGGACGAGTCCGAACTCATTTCAACCATGCTACTTTCAGGTATATCACAAATTGATGTTCCATAAGATAAACCTGGACAGAGTTTGACTAGTTTGAAATCTAACTCCGGTATATCCAGAGTATCTGTCTGTGAGAGATCATCATGCTGGTTGGCTTCATCTCTCAAGGTACCAACATTTACACTTTCTTGATTGCCATGCATCACCCGCAGGCATACATCAGGAGGGTAGATTGGTAGACCAGCTCGCTGCATTCTTTTAATTCTCGTGTTCCAATAGTTCTTTATCTCATTGTCTGTACGCCCAGGCAACTGAAACCAAATAAGTAATTAACACAACAGTAAATACCCACAATTGAAAAATGCAAAAACACAATTGGGTTAGCAATACACAGCATACAACTACACAAGTGAAGAAATATTGACTAGGAAGGAATGCTACAGAAACCAATGTAGTCATACCACTTTCAAGTTCAGTTTTCAATTCTCTGCCTGGATGTCAAAAGCTATGGATCTTATGCTATAAAGGTAAAAAGTAAAGAGAAGTAATGTTTAAGGGATATCACAGACATCATATTCAATTCAGGTTAGATATCACAGATTAACCATTAGCTTGTTTATGCTTTATCCGGTTTTTACATATTTCACTTATGGTTCTTCTGTAACTTGTAAATAATTTGCTACGCAATACCCCTATTGAGTGATAACTCATAAGAATAAATTCAAGTGCTTAACTACTAACTTAAAAACATACTTGAAAATTTTATTTCACTCTTGGTGTCTTCATGGCTACTTCGTAAAGTTTCATTCTTAGAGTCCGTTTGGGAAGTAACAGAAACTATTTTTTTTTTTACTTTTGAATTATATAAAAGTCACAATACGCGTGTTTGGCACCATTTTAAAGAAAAGCTTTTAACTTCACAAAAAGTTGTTAATCTACATATGACTTTTTCTTCTCGATAAGTCATTCTATCACTTCTATAAAAAAAATTGACTTCAAAACAAAAAATATTCTTGGCTCTGTAAAAAATGTTTTCTGTTTCCGTAGCAAGTTCTTGACCCCAACAAAGGAGGAGAGAGTTCTAATAGGAGTAAAAAAAATATAAAACAACAATAAAATATACATTTACACACATTTCACATTTGTTTTTTATTTTCACCTACCATATCATACACAATAAAACAGCAAACACTAACTACACAATAATTTCTTTGGCATTGCCATCAAGATTATTGTGAATTAGAATTTTGCTACTATTCACCACATATAAGAACACCCTTATGGGTGAGGTGGAGTAGAAGACAGTTTCTAATGATATTAAGTAGGAAGAACGGAATGCTGAAAGAGCTAGAAAAATGGAACTAATAAGAGAACAAATAAAGAATCAATTGCCTAATCGATTGCAATCTTAGTTATTAGGTTATGTAAAATGTTAAAAAATACTTGTTATCATCGTTATTTTAATATCAATTCTTGTGTAAAAAAATCATATTTTTTGAATTATTTATCCAAATACTACAACTTTAAAATAAGTACTTCTATAAAAGTACTTCTATAAAAGTACTTATTTAAGTTATTTATCCAAACTGGGCCTCAGTGTATTTACCCTAAGAAACATTCAAAGAATCTCAAAATAACTATTATATTTTATTAATGTAACATTGGAATTTATCTTTAGCACTCTTGTCCTTTTCGTTCACAAAGCACAGGCAACAAATGCAAACAATATGTGCATAAACTTATTGCGTAACCAAGCTACACATGTGCATGATATAAAATAATAAAACACACAAAGGGATGTTACTACAAACCTCTGCAGCCATCCGTGCCCATTTGTTTCCCATCTTAGCATGAAGCTCAATGATCCGGCGCTCTTCTTCTTCGGTGAATGCGCCCTTTCTTAAATCTGGTCTCAAATGATTTGCCCACCGTAAACGACAACTTTTTCCGCATCTGGCAAGTCCTGAATGCCTTTGAACTGCATTCCAATTCCCTTCTCCATTCTTCTTGACATAATCTACTAAAATTGCATCCTCTGCTGTGGTCCAAGGACCTTTCTTTAAATGACCTTCTCCTCCAACGGTACTTTCACCACTATCCTCTTCAACCGATGAGGATGGGCGGCGAACCTTGGAGACTTTCCGACCATCACACTTATTCGTCATTGTACTCATGGAATATACCTACAAAAATATCTGACAAGTTAAAAACCAAAGAAAAATAATATTTATTTTTGTCAGAATAGCCAGCACAATAGGACTATAAAAAGTAAAAGATATCTACTTATTGCTTGAAGCAAACAAAAATGATGGACTAAGATTAGGTTACCCTTTTACATCCTATAACCACCCCAAGAAGTGAAACAATTATTTTTCCAACAATTTTAGAAAATCCAAGTAAAATAGCATGGAGAATGTAAGATTTGAAGCAGAGAAATAACTGTCTATTGACAATTATATATCTCATTATGCATAAATATGTTGGTGTAGAAGCAAAGAAAGACAACCTTTATTTCAGGCAGAGAAGAAAAGCGATTGCTCTGTTGTCCTTAACTGGAAAGAATGACTGAGAATTAAAGTCAACGAGGAATCATTAGCTTTATATATCAACTGCTTCAAAAGATAAGTAGAAAACTTTTAAAATAAAATAAATTAAGAGTTTTGAAATTAGATAGGTTATCTTTTAATTTTGAATTTTTTATAAGATAAGTTATTTGAAATTTCGAAGATTTTGAAGATGGTTCATAATTACAACTTTATCTTTGATATCTTTAGTTATTTATTTTCAAAAAAAAAATGTGGTCTTCACAACAGTGGAATACAACAGGGCTTGATTGGTAAAGTTTTTCAAAAGCACAAATACCTCAATTTGTTTTTGGTAAATTAAAAAGCTCATGTTATTTGTGTTTGCAGCTTTTAAAAGTTAAGTTTGCTTTTAAATGCACCTAAAGAAGAGTTTTTCAAAGTTTGCTTGTATTTATTAAAATTGAAAAGTCTAATATAACTTCTTACATTAATTAATATCCAAATTTAATTCTTATATTAGTGTCTATTATAATATTTTTAAATTTTAAAAGCTACTTTATCAAATACAATTATTGTTGCTTGTGCTTATTAAAAACCATTTTTAATTTAATTTACCAAATATAGATATTATAATCTTTAAAAAAGTTATCTTTTAAAAAATAACTTTTGAAAAATAAAATTTTTACCAAACCAAACCTAAATATCATGCATCCATCTTTTTTTTATATAACATTATGACTTTCTCATCCTTCTAAAGTTGCATCTCATCTTTCTTTTTTTATTTACTGTTCACACTGGTCTTTGATTTCTCAAATAGTCACCATCCTAAATGAACTGGTATTTGATTACAATTCTCATAGGTACGACAATACAGGTGTACATAGACATAATTAAGCTTTTTTGCAAATCCAAATCCGATTTAAGGTAACCAAAAGTTGGGTTTAGTTTATTAATCCAAATTGGTTTAAAGATAACCGGTTTGATAATAAGTAAAAAAATATTTAAAAATCAATTTTTTTTCACTTTTTAAAACAAGTTTTACCCTTTTTATCCATTCTAAAACTAGTGTTATCCACACTAAACTGATTTTATACTCAAAAAAAGCAAGTTTTCTTTACAAATTACAACTATAAAGCTAACTAACAAACTCAAAAAAACAGTACAACAATTTTGCCCAGGTACATGGCAAAAGCTGCAACAAAGTCCATTATTATTTATTTGTCACTTAGAATGAAAAAACAAACCAAACAGAAAAAGTTGAAACACTACAAAAGCCTAATAATAAGTTGGTGAATTTATATCTATTATAAGGTTATCGCCCCAATTAGATAAGTATGACAAAAGCTCTCAAATGTTGATATAAAATTGCACTAAATTGTATGCAAAATAACAAATTACTGCAGTTCTACAATAAAACTAGTGATGCAGAACTTGAACATCACTAGCTTTTCATGTCAGATGTCTATAAATTGCCTGAAGGACAATGAATCATTACCATTTTGCAGAAATCACAAATACAATGCTGTATGGAACTATGGATACTGTAGCAAGAAATGCATACGTGCATAGGTTAACCGGATTCAGGAATATCAATGCAAAACAAAATGCTGTACAGCTATTAGATCCAAGAAAAATATAGAATAAGCAAGAAGCAGAACAAGTTAGATGCTACCTCAGATGAAGTTTGTTTATAATATTATATGACAAGAAAATCAATCACCACAGAACTTTAAAACTACACAAGTTTGGGTTTATTTATAGACATAAATCACCATTTTTGTCAAAATCAATTGCTTTACTACATTCTGCGTTGGCTTGGAGAGTTGGAGGTAACTGTAAGAACCCAATTCTAATATTCTGTTCTATAACATAGTTCTTTTGGTTTCTATTGCTGCTGCTATTTATAAAGAGAAATACTAGGGCCAATCAGAATTTATTGTTTTTGACCACGACTTTTAGCCATCAATTCAATTCCTTTAGCCCATACTTTTAAATATTGATGACTAATTAATGGCCAAAAACAATAATTTCCGATGGCCTACTAGTATTTCTCATCTATAAATTCTAATATTCTTAGGAGCCACCCCCTACTAACACTACCACTGTTAGAACCTGGTCCTTCTGAAAACATCCTAATAAATAATCTAAAAAAGATGACAAATTTATGTACTAATTTACAGTTCACATTTCCAGAAAAACAAATTCAGAAAGGAAAAAAAAAAGCTAAAAACACATTAAAAAAAGGAACATACAATTACAAACCCTAAGAGTAGCAAGAAAAAAAGAACACCTAGCAAGAGTCATTGAAGAAACGAAGAAAGAGAAATTAAAAAGAGACGGAAAAATGGGAAGAAAGCTAACCTTGGCCAACAGAGGGGTGTAGAGAGTTACGGCGGTTGTTGACGTTATGACATCTAGGTCGGCGGCTGTAGGGTGATCTGGTTCACGGCGGGAGAGCGCAGAGCAGAGGTTTGGAGAGCCGTTTTAGACTCTGTTCAAAGCAAGGGTTTGTTTGTGACCTGCGGGGTTGCTTCATTAAAAGCGGATAAATGGGGAAACAAAATAATAATTAATAAGCTCAAACGACGTCGTTTTAAAGAAAGCTTCAAAAAAACAAAGCTCTTTTTTAAAACGGCACTGAAGATATCCAAGACGGCATCAGAGGGAGTGAGAGATGAAGATCGCTGCTACAGCTGGCACAGTCAAGGATTGTACCTGAGATTCATGAAACAAGATCATTCAATCCAAAATGATGTTGGAGTTACTTTCGAGGTAAATCTTATGTGCGACTTTTGAGGTAGTTATATAAAGTTATAAACCATACTTCTTTGTTATTTGAAGTTTCCATGTTGTTGGAAGCAAGCAAATACTAATGCAGGATTTTCCAGTTTTTAAGAAAAGTTTGCTAAAATAAATACTGGAATTTAATTATTAAGTTAACTACTTTTATGTTTTTTTGTCATGACACTAGCATGGCTGGGGTGTTGTCTCCAGCATTGTCTGGTTTGAAGAGGTTGAGGACATTGACATTGTTTGGGAACCGTTTCAAGGGTAACATCCCAGATGATTATGCTGATCTTCACACATTGTGGAAGATCAATTCCAGCTCTAATGCATTATCTGGTTCAATCCCAGAGTTCATTGGTGATTTGCCTAACATTCGGTTTCTAGATTTGTCCAAGAATGGCTTCAATGGGGAGATACCTTCAGCCTTGTTCGTAACCATTTACAAAAATAAAGATGGTTGGTGTTATCTTTAGGAACAATGCATGATTTCTTATGATGTGAAGGAGAGGAAAAAAATTAGGTTGTTAAACGGGCTAATCCGGCCCATTTAGGTTTGGCCCGTTAAGTCTGTGGATTAAATGAGTTAGTCCGTTTAAGGCCGTTTTATTCGTGGACTAGAATTTTTTGGTCCAAACTGTTTATGGTCAGTTTAATGGGTTAAACAGATCAGTTCATTTATCATTTAATTTTATTTTGACAAAAAATATCTTTTTTAGATCAAAAACCTTTTTAAAATAATATTTTTTTTAGTTGATGGGTCAGATTTTAGATTAGAGTCAGAGAAATATCAGTTAAAAGTGCTATTTTTTTTAAAATGTAAAAAAAAATTAAACAAACCACGGTTTAACCTAAATTTAAACGGACTTAATTTTTTTGGACCGGCCCTAAAAAAAATTGTTCCATCCTTCTCAAGGGACATGCCAACCATCTCTCCTTTTCGCAAATACTGTGCATTTTTGTCTTTCTACTTTATAAATGTGAAATGCTTTACTCTTCTACCCGACGTAGGACTAAAAGACAGTAAAAGAGTTACTTGAAGTTTCCACTTTTTACCTATTTAATTGCTTAGACACTTCCACTCTAACTTTTCCAATTTGCAAAAAGGGACCAGTTATGCATGGTGTTCAACATTTTAATTTTGAATTTGGATGTTTTTTTTGTTTTATTTTTTTAGTGTGCCATAAAAGTACAAAATACCTATGCTAAGAAAATGTCAGCAATCTTTCTTTTTGTTTATTATTTTTCTTGGTTATGTGTAACTTCACCCGCTTCTAAAATTTATTAGTAAAAACTGTTACCAAAATTTTTGCCTTTGAAGATTAATATGTTTATTAAGTCAGAGAAACTACTACAATTATGAAAAATCTAATAATCTTACATTATTTAACAAATGCATTTACCATTAAGAAAACAAATACAACTATAAATTAGTTATACATAATGATACAGGATGCACCAAATGTTATTGGTTCAACACAGTAAACTTTTCATTCTTTCTTAACCAATGGGAGTCCAGAAGCATCACAAGTAAAGGACCTTTGCTTTGGTTTCGATTCAGAATTTTATGATCATTTTGAGATCCAAGACAATTGCTAGAAAGAAACATGAGTTGTATGTAATTGTTGATAATCATTTCATTGATATTTTCTGAATTAGTATTTATTACTATATAACTCCATGCTGATAAATCATTGGAAACTGCAAACAGACGAACTTTCAGTAGAGTTGAGATGTATCTAGATAGCCACAAGAAGGATAGATCTTTTGTAAATGATAAGGCTAGAGAGAAAAATGTAAGCACTTTCATAAATTCTTTTTCTATTTGTTAACAATGATTGGAGTTATTATAATGATAATGTCTTTCTCAATTTTCAACATAGGAACAATTAGCTTTGCTCCAAGCTGACAAGGTTCTTCTAATGATGATGCCATTGTCAATTTATTTGGATTAGGTTGGTTTTTTCTCTTCTCTGCATTCTTGAAGTTACCTATGAGTTTTTTTAGTTATTCAGTTGTCTTATAATTTGATTACAATCAACGAGGCGATGCTGTTTGGGAGGTGCGACGAGGATGAAGGAATGGGAAAGGAGCGAAAGGCCGAAAGCCATTACAGAGGGTTAGGATACATCTTCTGAAAATGCTTTGGGAAAATAAGTCATGTTTCAATTCTTAATACTTTAAAAAATTGCATAATTATCCATTTTAAAAACTAATTTAATTATAAAATAGTCTAATCATGGCTTAATAACTAATTAAAAAGTGACACATGATAGGGTAAGTTACATGTTACTTTATAAAAGGTATGGTAAAATTCACCTTTTTATTATGGTATAAATTTCACCAAATATTAAAAACTAGATATAAACAAATTTTAACTGAATTAGTAGACATTGTTATGTATTATCTTCTGAATTCATCTCTTTCGTATACAATATTTTAAAGTTTATTTTGCCACTTCAAAAAGTAAGTGTTTATAAAACGAGAACTAATTATGATCTTCGGTTGTTCTCAAGAAACATTTCAGAGTCTAATTCAATAATCCATTCTCAAGCATTCTCTAATCATTTCAGTAAAGAGTTTAAACATGTCTTTATTACGTGACATGGGAAGACAGTGCATTACAATGGTTTTGTTAAAATTATCGAAATAATTGGAAATATCCCTTCTATATGGTTTTGTTTGAGTTAGTTAGAGCGTTTGAATTGAAAAAAAAAAAAAAAAACACCGTTGTTTGGGATGTGGTTCCAATATCATGAGCATTCAGCACCAAATGTAACATTATCTAACATTCCTTAAAAGCTCTTTATCCTCAAATAAATGATTGCTAGGGTGCCACTGAATAAAGAGAATTAACATAGTCTTCAAACTATTAACAAAGCAATCTTGTACGATTTATCTCTATATATATATATGCTAGTGCTAACCAAAAAATGTGTTGAAGGCATCTTTTCTAAAAGACTCGCCGTCGCAATTGACGACGCTATTCTCAAACCAAGCCAAGTCAAGTAAAGCATCGGGCCTTGTCACGTGTATTTGATTCATGTTTTTTTCATCCTTCCCAGAACAGTAAGTTGGGAACTCTGTGCCTAGTTCGTGCTTAATATTATGATCTGCCAAAACAAGAACATAATTTATTCATTAAATAAGTGCATATACAGATAGTCCATGTTGACAAACACAATTAAAAGGGTTTGACTAAAATAATGATATATGCTAAGGTCTCAGCGTTTTCGACTTTTTTTAAAATATCCTTAATGTTTAGTTTTTGTTTTCGATAAGTGTCAAAATTACCAATGAACTTTAATTTCATGTAAAACTTTAGGAACAAAATTAAAAATTTTTAAAAATAGTTTTGACACAAATTAAAAATATTTGGGACAAAATTGCATGAAATTAAACGTTAAAGATCTTTTTAAAAAAGTAAAAACTCAGATGCGACTGTCTGTCGTTAGATAACAATTTAGTCAAATTTGTCAAATCATGTAAAAAATAACTGCACCTGAGTTTTCACCTCTTGAAAAAATATCACAAACTTTAAAGACAAAATAACTGCACCTGAGTTTTCGACTGATTGAGGTCCGTCGGGTGAGCACATGGTTAGAACGGAAGCAGAAGATTGAGCCAAGGGGGAATACGGCTCCCCGGATTCATCCCATTCCGGCTTACACTTGACTGCTTCATCTGGTGTTTCTTGCACTTGAAAATGCTTCATTGGTTGATACATTATTGGTTCCAACAAACCGCTGCTCAAGGTGTCAACAGACTCAAGTGAAGGAAGTGGGGAAGCAGGTGTGTCCCAAATGCCTTGTTGAGTCTCTAAGTATTGGAGTGAAGGGAGCTCCAACTTCATGCCTCCGGATAGAGGCATTGAAGATGAAGAAGAACAACAAGTATTGCCATGAAACTGGTTGGTAATTTCATCAGACATGTAATCTTCTTCATATACCGGACCATACTGCATTATTTCTGCTGATTCCCGAAGGCGCTTGGCAGGATGCATGATAGGAAACATGTTGTAACCATGGGATGAATCTGAACTCTGTTCAAACATGCTGTTTTCAGGTATGTCAAAAATCGATGGATCCAGGGGGATCTTAACGTGTTTGAAATCCAACTCTGGTATATTCAACGTGTCTGTTTGTGAAAGATCGTCATGCTGGTTGACTCCGTCGGTCAACCTGCCAACATTTTGACTTTCTTGATTTCCATGCATCACCCGGAAGCATATGTCAGGAGGGTAGATTGGTAAACCAGACCGCTGCATTCTTTTAATTCTTGTGTTCCAATAGTTCTTTATCTCATTGTCCGTACGCCCAGGCAGCTGAAACAAATATTTTTGTTAATTAAATAATAAAAAAGAAAAGCTAAAAAGAAAACAAGAAAGCTAGGATTAAAGGCACTAAAATTAAAATAGTAAATTATTATCATAAAGCTAGAAAATATATTCAAACCTTAGGTTTCTTGTTCTCTTCTCTATGTAAATTTAGTATTGGTTCATGAGAATTCAGCTTAAAAATCTACTTTACACACAACATTTTTATTAAAATGAAACAAAAACTAAATGCAACAGTAGTTGCATGATATGAATGTTAAGATCAAACACAACATATGGATTTACAACTCGCTTTGTGTTATTTTGATGTCAGATATTTAGATTAACATATATTTCGCCAATAACAATTGAATAACAAATTCAATATAAAAAAAGTTTCAAACACTAACCTCCTCCTTGGAAAGTTCCAAAGAAAGGAAACATAAGGAAAGATGGCAAAATTGTGTTCTTAAAATGACCCCTACAATTTCGTTGGTCTCGATTAGAACCCCCAAATTTGCAATTGTGGTTCCAACTTGTCCCTACTATTATCTCCGTCACCAAAATGCTAATTTGATGCAATTGCATGACACGTGGACACTACTTAAACGACAGCGCATTGGTTTCGCGCCAAAACCATTTAAAAACCACGTCGTTTCAGTTTTCTGTGGGTTAAAACTCTCCAAAGAATGCGCCAAAACCATTTGAAAACCACGTCGTTTCAGTTTTCTGTGGGTTAAAACTCTCCAAAGAATTTGCACGCGAAACCATCGTTTAAGTAGTGTCCATCATGTCATGCAATTGCGCTAGATCAGCATTCATTCCGGTAACGAGATGATTGGGCAAGTTGGAGCCACAGTTGTAAATTTAGAAGTTCTAATTGGGGCCAACGAAATTGTGGGGAATCATTCTCAGCATCAAATCAAATTTCAGGGGCCAAATTGAGATTTAACTCGAATCTAGTGACGATTTCTGAATCAGATTTATTAATATTCAATCTTTAAGAGAATGCATAAAAAAAGAGCAATAGATCATGATTTTCTTATTAACACATTTCATGTTGAGTTTATAGAACAAAACTTGGGATATATAATACATTTCATTTCATCAACAATCTCATTTCATCAGCAAGTATTTTTTTAGACTACAAACCTCTGCAGCCATCCGTGCCCATTTGTTTCCCATCTTAGCATGAAGCTCAATGATCCTGCGCTCTTCTTCTTCAGTGAATGCTCCCTTTTTCAAATCTGGTCTCAAATGATTTGCCCATCGTAATCGACAGCTTTTACCGCATCGGGCAAGTCCCGAATTCCTTTGAACAGCATTCCAATTCCCCTCTCCATGCTTGGTAACGTAGTCTACTAGAATTGCATCCTCTATTGATGTCCAAGGGCCTTTCTTTAAATGACCTTCTCCTCCCGTCTTAGCCTCCTCATCTGATGATGACGATTGGCGACTTTTGGACACTTTCCGACCATCACCCATGTTCGTCATGCTAATCATGACTCTCAATGTGCCTACAAAAAGTACAAGTGTTTTACTTAGTAAAGAATTAGAGAATCTGAAATTTTGATCTTAAAAAAGATGTGATTTTTTGTTGTTTATTTTATAGGTGAAATTTAGAAAAAATATGAAAAAAAAATCATTCAAGGTGAGAAATCACACATTATATTCTAAAATAAAAACACAAAATTTAAAAGATCCAAATTCGATAAATTGCCAACTCAAAATCAAATTTCTGAGATTCACTAATTTCATAATTTCTACTAAACAAAAAAAATGAGCAAGATGATCATGAAAAGCTGATGATGCAATTATTCCTTTCACAATTTTGTAAAATCCATCATTAATTAATTGAATTTTTAAGGATTAAACAATGAAAATTGTTTCAACATGAGGATTCACCTGAATTGAACTCCAAACAATTGACATTCACTCATCAACAAAAGAACCGCAATATCTATAACCAGCACAAATTAACATTCACTCATCACTTAGCTACTATAAGATTTTAAGGTAAGAATAACCAATAAACCATTACGAAAAAGGACTCATTTTTAATCCGAGAGCCAAAGGATAATTAAGAAGATCTGGAATCACAATGCTGAAAAAGGAGAAAAAAAAAAGAAACCTAGAAGAAAATTGATACGAGGAATGACCTTGAAATTGCCGGTGTTTTTCTTTTTCTTTATTTTTTTTAATTTTTAATCATTGAATAAAGAAAGAGAGAGTCAAAGTGTAGATCCACACATAGAGATAGAAGATACAGTATGAGCTTACACATAGAAGAAAAGTAACAAGAGAGAAAGAAATAATTTATTTATGGAAGTACTTTGTTTGAGCTTATTTTTTTGCAGTACAAAATGTTTGAGCTTATTATGATTATTATTATTAGGTTTTAAATTTCAATTTTTTGTTTCATAAGTTTTGAATTTTAAATTTTGTTAATTTATTTTTTTTTAAATGTAAAAATTTAATTTGAGTTTGGATGGTGCCTTAGAAGTAGGAGGAGAATATTTGATGGCAAACGAAGAGGAAAATCAGGAGAGAAAGTAGATTGGGAGAGAAGACCCAGTATACTGAATATAATTAAAAGTTATTTTATTTCAATTAATTTAGATATAGTATTACTTTTAAAATTTCATTATATAATGTAACAAATATTTATGAGATTTTTTTTCAGTGTTCTTTCTAAGTATTCTCAATAATAAATAATAAATTATTATGTATAAATTGCTTACTCTTTTTAGACAAAGTAAATAAAAAATTAATCATATATAATAATAATAATAAATTATTCAGAGTACTTAAAAAGAATATTAAAAGAATATATTGAGTGACTAACTAAATTTTTAAGAAGATGGGTATAATATATTTTTATTTATCTCTCTTATAGAAATATTTCTGTAAATTATTAGTTTGTTCTTATTAAAATTAAAAAATTTAATATAATTTTATATATTAATAAATATATAAATTTATTTAATTTTTATATATTTATATTTATTATAATATTTTTAAAATAAAAAAATTATTTATTAAATATAATTATTATTAATTATGCTTATTGAAAATTATTTTTAGTTTAATTTATCAAAAATAAATGCTAAACGTTTATTTAAAAATTATCTTTTAAAACTAATTTAATAAATTATTTTCAAAATAAAAACTTTATTAAACTAGTCTATACATTGCTTGGACTTATATACCTGCATTGCAACTAAATCAAAGCCATTAAATTCGATTTAGCATAAAACCACGTTGCAAGTAAATGAAAACCATCAAATCAAAACCATTAACTTCGATTTATTATGGGCGCAATCAGCTAGTATCAAATCGTGTCCATTTCGTTAAATTCGATTTAGTGCGTAATGACCTAAATCGAATTTATTCAATTTGATTTACATAAAAATGCGACTTGAGACATTGACATAACTTTTTACATTTTAGGGGATACACGTGATTTTCTTTAAATTTTGGTTTATATAAGTAACTTGCCCTTCAAATTATTTATATGTAATTAAAAAAAATTAGAAATATACAGCGATATACATGCATATATTAAATTTTTAATAAATTTATTAGTTCATAAAAAATATATTAATCTAAAATAATAAAAAAAATATTTGTAATTATTCTCTCTTTATTTTTAACAGGATTAAATGTTGTTTTCTTATATATATTCTTAAATAATTATCTAATCTTAACTATTCATTCTCTCTTACTGTGAAGTTCATTTGTTATAGAATTCATAATATAAATAAAATTTTAATCAAAATAATTAGTATAAAAAAAGATCATTTTAATAAAAATATTAATATATATGTAGTATGTTTTTAGTCTTAACTAACATTTAAGAAATATAACTAACAATTAAAGTTATATTTAATTAGATAATTAAACTTTGATTTGATTACTAACTAATTACCTTATGTTTGGTTGAAAAGAAAGAAATAGAGAGGAAAGAAATAGAAAGGAAAGAAAGGAAATGAAAGAAATTGAGTGGATTTTTATTTTCTTTAGATGTGTTTGGTTGAAAGGAAAATAAGAAGGAAAGAAATGTTATAAAAAGACAATTTTATCCCTATATTATAATATATATTAAAAAAAGTAAAGGAGTAGTATTGGAAGTATTGAGAGAAACATTAGTTTTCTCTCCATTTTCTTTCCAATGTTGGAGAGAAAAAAAATTGGTGGGCCCCACCAATTTTTTTTTCCATCCATTTTCTTTCCCCTCAATTTTCTTCTTCAACCAAACAATGAAAAATAATCATTTTCTTTCCCATTTTCTTTCCTCCCTTTTCTTTCCTTCCATTTTCCACTCAAACAAACATAGCACTAGTGCTGTGAAGTTAATTATTACTATTTATTGCTTTTTATTGAGTTAATTATTACTATTTATTATCAGAATGTTGACGAAAGTGATATAGATAGAACCATTAAATGTGTGTGATGTCTAAAATTAGAAACTGTCCAATCCATCCGACCCAAAGAAAAAAAAGGTAAATCATATTATGTTATATGAAATATTTCAAATGCTTCGGAGAGTACTGGTGCACCAATTGTTTTAATCGTTGATTTTAATTAATATATATTATATATATTTTTTATAATTCAGATCAACGGTTAAAAAAACTGGTGCACTGACCGATGCACTTGAAATGCTTCCTATGTTATAACATGTTCAGTGTTTGTGTACATTAAATGAGCGATATAAACAAATTGACCAGTACCATACTACCATGTTATAGGGCATCATTAATTCAATAGTTAGTTACACTGTTAGTGATGTTAGTTAGTTAGCTGTTGTTATGTTAGAAGAGTTCTGTTATTGTGCTTGGAGCTCTTATCTTCTTGTATTAATGATTTCAGTGTCCTCAAATCAAATTTAATAATAGGCCAAACTTTCTGGACAATAGCACATAGATGAAGAAAAAGAGTATTCACAGAACTTATACATAGAGCTATTCCATTACCTTATGAAAAGAAAAAAAATAAAATAAAATATGCTATGTTTTGACTTTTCAGCTTCTGTATACTTCACAGTTCACATAACCCATCTCAAAAAACTTACAATCTAACTGTATTCTATTGTTCTTCCTACTCTCAGAACTCAAGCCTCAAACTGAAACACATATAGGGATGCTGAAGCATTCATGGAGACAAAAAGAGAAAACAAAACAAGACAAGACAAGACACTGATCCGAAGTATTGTATTTCGGATTATCACCTGTGCGAATAACCAGAGTGGTTGGCTGAATTACTCTCTGTACCTAATCGTGGCGTCCTCGGCATTGAATTCGACGAATTGAGTCCTTCTAGTGTTGCAAGAGCATCTACCATGGGTGGTCTAAGTTTTGGATCAGTGTTTAGGCATTGCAAGGCAAGTGAGGCCATAGCTTGTGCTCCTTTCTTGGAATATTGACCACCCAACCGAGTATCCATGATTCTCAGTACTCTTCTGTTATCACTCAGGAAGGGCCTTGCCCAATCCACAAGAGTTTCTTCTGAAAATCCAGGCCTATCATCTTCTAGTGCACGCCTCCCTGTTAATAACTCTAACAAGACAACGCCAAAGCTGTACACATCGCTTCTTGGGGTCAAATGACCTGTTTAATGAAAAGCTGACTTAGAACGAGGCGAAGGATCGATGAAGTTATATGAGAACTCAGAAACATGATATGGCTTCCAATTAAAGGAAAAAAGTAACACAAGAACTATTGCCTGCTTTGATTGGATACTCTGAAAATTTAGTGATTAGTGATCATTGAATATGTAAGTGGTTGAGCAGGAGTCTCTGGCATTTTATGGCCAAATTGGTGTACTTATGATAATTTTGATAAGTTGCATAGCAGAATTATGGAATACTAAATCAATGATGTCTTATAGTTCTGTTTCTTGAAGCTCACATATCATGTTCAAACAAAAAGTTAAAGTAAAATAAGTCAGTCAAAAATCAAAACAAAATAACAAAGCTACACCAGAAACAATTTTAATCAAGTCCACAATGAGGAAAGCATTGCAACTTGGGTATTCAAAAGTCAAAAACTACATTAAAAAATGTGTTTTCTTTTTCTCAATTGCAGTTAAAAATGAAGTAAGAATATGAAAAGAGGTTTGACATCTCATGTGTTGTCAAACTCAATAAATATGATAGCTCATTATGGATGACAAAATAATACCTAATGCTAGGGAGACAATAACTCAGTTATCTTATTTAACTTAACATCCATAATATCATACATGTAACATCCATCATATACACTTCTTACATCTAATATTATCCAATTATTCCAGCGGTAATTAAAAAATGCAAAATAGGGTAGCTTTGGGTTCATTTGCTATTGTCTCCCAAACATTTTTTAATGCTTTTTTACACTAACAATAGATTTCAGCTAATCAACAACAATATTCTGTTAGAAACTATACCTGTAGCAACATATTCAGGTGCAGCATAACCTTGAGTTCCAATAACTCTGGTTGAAACATGAGTATTATCTCCAGTAGGACCATCTCTTGCCAAGCCAAAATCCGAAAGTTTTGCATTAAAATCCTACAGAAATACCAGGCTACCCTTTTAGAATGGAAACATAAAAGTAAATCAGAATATGTAGCCTTTACTCTTTATATATCAAGTGAACCAACTATTAATGTTCCTTACTGAATCAAGTAGGATATTGGAAGCCTTTAAATCACGAAATATGACATTCGCATCCAAGGAATGTAAAAATGATAGTCCTCTTGCAACACCAACTGCAATATTGATCCGCGTGGCCCAGGGTATAGGTTGAACACCTTCTGCAGATATAAAAGACAGAATTAAGTTACTATGATATATGAAAAAACAGAAATTTTATGGCTTAGTTTGAAGTAATTATGCTACAAACATGATGAAGCAGATTATAGCATTTATTGCTTCATTAGAAATAAGGACATTGTTATGCTTTATTCAGACAAGCAAAGACAACTGAGAGATGGAATTAGAAAATATAGTGGAAACAAAGGAGATAAAAATATGGAAAATTTTCTTTGTCATCCAAGGGATCGATAAATCACCGTTTGAACATGATTTCATAAAGACAATAACTAATTCCGAAAACAATATTTTTCTGGCCTGTTTTTCAGAAACATGCGTGAAATCCAAGTTTCCACCAAAGTTTAAGATCATTCTTTTGAAGATTTGTCCTGGTATCTACTGCCTAAAAATGATCCTTTTGGTAACAGAACATGCCTGATATATTGATCAAGTGACAGTTAATTATTATGCTATGTCTTTTATATTCAACAACTATATACAAGCTTTAATGTTCTTCTTCCATTAGTCATGTGATAAGAAACTATGAACGAATATGAAATACAAAAGAAAAGAGTGAGCGGAAACACAAAAAAGATGCGAAAATAGAACTGATAGAAAAAAAGATTTTCCTACTAGACCTCTAAAAAACCTGTTTTTCCCGCGCATGTATCATCCTCTCCCCCCCCCCCCCCCAAAAAAAAAAAAACACACAAAACAAAGGATTGAGCCATCCTCCATCACTGTATAGATCAAACAACACAGTTGTTTACAAATCATTTGATATAAATCATTCACATTTCACATTGGCATATTCTCTGCATATAAGCAGAAAGTCAGAAAGGCCAAATAACAGGATGAAATGGCACTTACTTTTGAATAAATGATTCTCCAAGCTTCCTTTCTGCATAAACTCATAAACAAGAAGTCTGTTTTTACCCTCCAAGCAATAACCAATAAGTTTCACCAGATTTTCATGGTGAAGCTGCCCGAGATAACTGACTTCTGCCTGTCAACAAAAGGATGCAAATCAATGAAATCGAATCCAAAGCAAGATCAATGAGTTAAAAGGAAAATATAAGCTATAATTTAAGGTCCTTATTGTACATACAAGCCATTCCTTGTGACCTTGAAAGCTTTCTGGCTTAAGACTCTTAATGGCCACTACAATCCCACTCCCCGGTTTCGTTGGAGCATAGTTGTTCCCATCAATCCATCCCTTGAACACACGCCCGAACCCTCCCTCTCCAATTAAATTTTCTCGCCGGAAGTTCTTAGTGGCCTCCTTTAGATCATTGAAGCTGAAGGACTTAAGGTTAGTGGAGATCAATTTTCCAGCATTTGATTCGGATATTTTCGAATCGCCTTTTGGCATGTTAGAGTTTGGACTCCTATTCATCTTACTTACAGGCTTCTTACTTCCTGTTACAAAATCAGACACAAATTTAGAAACAAAGATCAACATCTACCTTCTTCAAGTCAATTTCAACAAAGAGAAATGCCAGAAGACCATCAAAATCTATTATTTTTATCCATCACTTAGCCATCAACTCAATTCCTCTAGTCTAATTATCCAACAACATACTTTATCCCGTACTTTTAAATATTGATAGCAAAAAAAAAATAAATTCTGATGGCCTCTAACATTCCTCTTCTATAAAATGCAACAAAACATGAATCAAAGTCTAGTATCTAACATTCTAACTTAAATCTAAAATCTGTAACCAAGAGGTTTTGGGGCTGGAACAGTTGTGTAGTTTCTAGGTGACCTTGATTTGATTAGAGTGTTTTCTGAATGTTGAATAGATAGAGAGAAGAGTAAAAAGCAGTTATTGTTGGAGATTCTTTGCAACCTGAATTGAAAAGCAGCCTCAGAACCTTCAATTTGGCCATTGTTGTGAGGAAAGAAGTGCACTCAGCTTATAAGCAATAACTCAGAAGCAAAGAAGAAAGAAATTACCGGAAAAGTTAGAAGAAGAGACATGAGCAACGGGTTTGGCACTTGCACATGTGTTTCCCATAACAGTCTTTGGTGTTATTACACGGAAGAAATCATGAAGCGCTATATGTTATGGTGTTTGTGTGAGCCAAGCAAGAAGAAAATGTTCACGGCATAGCAGTATAGCACCTATATATACTTGCTATAAAGGTGATGGATTCGATTTTCAGTCCTAATTTTGGAAAAAAATAAAAAGCATTAAATAATTTTATATTAGTATTTTAAAAAAAGTACAGATAAATAATAAAAATATTAAATAATGTGAATAATAGATATATCAAATATTTAATTTAATAGGTATGTAAATGATTATATTTATTATTTTTAGTTGGATGGTTATTTTTTTTATTTGATTTACTTATGCATATTTAACAGTGACTCGATGTTCAATTTACTAGGAGTACAGATGGTTATCCTAATGTTAAGATTTAAGAGGTAATTTGGAGGTGGAGTATTTTTTACTTTATTAGATCAATTTTAAAATTTATTATTTACATTGTTTACAAAAATTATTATCTACCAAATAAAATCTTAGTAATTTTATATGAATATAATTGCATATGATTTCCATCTATATGTACACTCATATAAAGTCATAATCAATCATGCACTAAATTAATTATATATATTTCCAACAAATTAGTTTTTAAAACAGAAAAAAATATTAATAAAATTTTATAGGATAACAAACATAGTTAAATTAGTTTAATTAAAATATTCTACTTTAATATATATGACCTAATTTAAAGATAATATATTTATATTTATTATTCTAAAAAAATTTATTAGTATTGTTTTCATTTAAAAATTAATTATTTAAATTATAAATTTTCAAAAATTTATTTATTACTTTACTCTATATTTTTTAACTAAAATAATTAAATTTGTCTCAGTAGAAAATAATTAATATAGCTGCATTAGGGGAAAATAAAATAAAGAGTAGTTGCGCTTTAGAACGTTCAAAGAACAACCGCCGGGGAAGGGCATGTAAACAATATTTTATTTATTTATTTATTTTTAAAAAATATACTCATTTTTCTTGAGATACTAAATAATATATTTTTTTAAAAAAAAATTTACACTTCTCTCCCCTACCTAATTAGAATAAAGGTACTATTTACTTCATTTAACAAAAATATCCTTTAATAATAATTGAGTTATATAATATATTTTATCTTAAGAAAATGTACATCTTTAATAATAATTGAGTTAATTTAGTTCATTTAACAAAAATATCCTTTAATATTCATTCAACACCTTTTGTTTTTATGGTTTATATATAAAGGTTTATCTAATTTATACTCTAAAAATACATCTTAAGATAATAAATAAATAAAAATTTATTTTTTTATAATACAAAAATTTAAATTTTTAATGTATTTATTTTTTATTTATTAAATAAAAATATCTAAAATATTTTATTAATAATAATCTTATCATATATCTGTAACGTATATATTAACTAAATTCTATATATAAAAAAATGAAATTTAATTTCGATCTTCATAGAACTTTTATTCAGGTAATTTCCTAATATATTTTGGTTAAGTCCTCAATTTCGTATTAAAATATATTTGCGTTAATTCTATTGAATATTATGGTAATTTAGTTTAAATAATTTCAAATAATAGTTTGTTAGTCAAAAAAATAAATTATTTTATCATTTTCTTAAAGAAAAACTCAAAGTCTTGAGTGAAATATTTTTGTAAACTTTCGGCTCATATTTAAATGAGATTACTATAGAAATCAAGACTAAATACTTTTAAGATTGTAGTTTATAACTATATTCTCTTATGAAAACCTAAATCAAAGAGTATAGTATTCAAAAGAACCGAAATAATTTAATGTATGATGATAAAATGGGTTTAAAAGTTAGTATAATATAATCCAACACCAGTGTACTGGTCAACATATGGGTTCGAGCTTATTGAAAAGAGTGGGAAGTTTCTTCTTACAAAATTTTCAACGTGTCACTTTGTTTCAAATATTGTGACGTAGGAAGTTGCAAGGTGGGGACATAAATGCGTACTGCGAAAACATTGACAATCGGGTGGCATATTAGGATAAGATTTTGAACAAAAGAAAATTATTGTTTTACGGAGTTTTTTAAGTGAAAAAAAGTATTTTCTGGTCTTTCATGAATTAGGTAGTAATGTAAATTAAGAAAAAATATGGGGTCAATTCACAAATAAATAAAATAGCAGTTGAAGGTGAATTTTGAAAAAAAAATAATAAGGGAGAAAAGAGACGAGATTTTCTTAGAGTCAATTAATATGGAGGGTTATGCTGCGACGTGGTCACTGTGAAGCTTCATTTGGACCACCTGAAAAGAGACGGTGCTTCAAGACGGCGGTGAATTCACTATTGAGCGGCGTGGAAGCGTAAATCGAGATCTGGACGACTTGTGATTCACCATAAAAGAAGGCAATGAATTAGACGAGGCAATTAGATTTGCAGGTACGCTGTGTCGATGACTCTAAGTTTGTTATCGTTTAGTGTTTTCTCAGGGAGGTTGGTGGAGGAATGGTCTGGAAATAATTTTCTGGTTGCTATTTAAGGCGGCACACGGGCGAATTTGAGTTGTTGCTTATTAAAATGTTTGTTGAAATTGGGGTTGGTCGCTATACTTGAATGGATTTTACTTGGATCCGGTATATGTACGGGTTTATTTTAGGGGGTGTGGGATATAGCTGCGTGTTCGTAGTTATCATTGATAATGCCAATTTTCACTCAGTGCGATATTTGAACTGTGACAGGCAAATGGGTTTGTGGAGCGCAGCTACGAGTTTTCATCTAATTTTTACTGCGTCCATGCGCCGCAGGTTATGTGTTACTCATTTTATGAATTTTTTGTTGATGTGGCCCACCGCTTACTGTCACCTATGCCGTATGTTGTTTGTTGCAGGATGCAGGAGATGGGATGAGCAGTGAAACTGTGCCGGTGGAGGAAGCAGAAGCGATGGATTTGTCCGCCGTAGATGCGGACATAGATGTAAAAGCATCAATGAGGATTGTTGAGGAGATAGGATCGTTTAACGCAATTGAATTTTCAGTCCTCACAACGAAGGACATCCTAACGACGGAGTTCATAAACTTGTAGGCAGCTTATGACTACTACAACGAATACGGTTGCATTAAGGGATTCTCGGTGAGGAGGTCAAAGGTGGGATGCAGAACAAAGCAGAGGATGGAGGGTAAAATTATTTAGCAGATATTCATGTGCTCGAGGGAAAGAGAGCGAAATGGAAAACACATGCAGCAGGGAAAGAGGAAGACGGATCCACGACCGATCACAGGGTGCGAGTGTGAAGCTCGAATTAAGGTGCACGTCGATGATACCAGTGGGTGATAGTTTGTTGAACAATTCTATGATAACTATAATCATCCCATGCTAGATGCCAGGTTTAGGGGTCTGATGCGATCACACAGAGCAGTAAAGGAAGGTGATTTGCACCAAATCAATTCGATGAGGAAAGCTGGGTTGCAAGTGCCGACGATATTCCGAGCCTTTGCCAATCAGTCAGGGGAAATCGAGACTGTTGGGTTCGAGATAAAGAATATCTATAATGCAATAGAGAAGTAAAAGCGGGCAGGCGCGATAGATGCTAAGGCCGCATTGAAGTTCTTGGAAACGCAACAACAACTAGAAATCAAGTTAATCATCCTACCCATTTTAGCTTAAAAACAAATACATGAAAATGACAATGATGGGTAATTGAATTAATTATTTCATTTTACCTATTATATAAGTATTGTAACTATTATGGATTCTCTTTCACAATGTCATTGTACCTCATATAGCTAAACATGCCGTAAATACAATTACCATACACATAATTCAGTCCTCAATTTCAACGCCTGCATCACTCTAGAGTTATTTTTTCTATTCATTCAATGTCCGTCATGTATAATTATATACATAAATTCTTATCTATACATGTAAGAAGTATATAAGTATACCATTCATTATAAAACATTCATGTAAGCATACCATTAATTAATTTATGCAAATTCTTCATACATATAAGCATATAAGCCCGTAAGCATGAAAAATAAGCATATACTATGTAGGAAGCATATAAACATACCCTATAATATCCAGGAAGCATATAAGCATATAAGCATACAATATGCAAAAAGCCTATAAGCATACCATACCATTTTAAAACAGTCATATAAGCATGCAATAATTGACATGCAGTAAATACAATTATCATACACATAATTTAGTGCTCGATTTTAGCACTTGCATCACCCTAGAGTTGCTTTTTTTATTATTCAATGACCATCATGTATAATTATATACATAAATTCTTATCTACACATACAGAAAGAATATAAACATACCATTCATTATAAAACATTCATATAAGCATACCATTAATTAATTTATGCAAATTCACCATACATATAAACATATAAGCCCGTCAGCATGAAAAATAAGAATATAATATGCAGGAAGCATATAAGCATACCATATAATAATGTGCAAGAAGCATATAAGCATATAAGCATAAAATATGCAGGAAGCATATAAGGATACCATACCATTATAAAATAGTCATATAAGCATGCCATGATTAATTAATTTATGCAAATTCTCCATTCATATAAGCATACCATTCAATATAAAACAATCACAAATTTGGTTAAATCACAAATCTTCCATCACATCTGGGTAAACATTATTAAACATAAAAATAATCACGCCATTTGCATTGCGATTTAACATCTAAATTAGTTGAAAAATAACCATCCATTATTAATGCTTTGAATGTAAGTTGCTCACCTTGTTTGATTGCTCACTGTCGACGACGAAATGGTCGGCTACGTTTTCATGTGGATTTGATGAATTCTCATTACCGACGGCAGATGGAACACAACCCAGCGGTTCAACCATATCGCACTCCATTAAGGAACTTCGGCTAGGTGATGTGCATGAAGGAGGATGCACACTTGAAACATGTTCATCTTGCAACGTCGACATCAGGAAAAAGGCACACACCATCTGCGCACTATCCTCGTTGGACGTCTGGGTTGCTGCGTTGCCGCGAAGATCTACCAAACGTAAGGAACGTGGTGCTGGGCGATGGACTGTGCGGACGAGAGGCTGGTCGGAACAGACTCGGACAGCAGGCGGTGATCGTGGCGGCGCTGTACCGGCGAGATTCTCGGAGAAATGAAGAGAATGGAGGTCACGCCATATTGAGAGAGAGAGAGAGAGAGAGAGAGAGTTCGTTGTTTTGATTCTATAACCGACGGTAATCCTAATTTGTTTCAAATTTCAAATTAGAAAGAAATCAAAATTAGTTAATTGTCCATAATTTAATTTTAATTTCAATTTAATCCCATTGTATGCATTGTACAATAAGAGTATTGGCTCTTCATACCATTTTTTTCCACAAAACAACATGAGGAGCATGCGTTGGAGCAAGAAATGACTCGCCCAATTCATAGATTTGGGTCGAATCAGCCAGTTTGCGCAGGTTTGCGTCGAACCATCCACGTTGCCACCTGAACCGGCCAGGCCATCAATTTATCGGGCCGACCAGCCCTATTTGCTTTTGATAACCATCTTCTGAGTTATTGTTAGATGTCAAACTTGAAAATAGGTGTAAATATATTTCTTTTGATGAAACAAACAAGATACAACACAAAAATATGTAATTTTTTCTATATTTCTCCAAATTAAATTGAAAAATTCTATACTTCATTCAAATATAAAAATTTATAAATTGTTTAGTTGATAAAGCGATCAAAATCTCCGCAATAAGAAACACTAGGGGCCCAAAGCTTTTAGCGAAGAAGATAAAGAATTAGTTAATGTGGACTTAAATGTAAGATAAATTAAATATAAGAAAAAAAATATTGACTCTAACATTTGTGATAAAATAGTCTAAACTTTGTTTTGTTGATTTCCAAAATTTATTTGAATTTTGATTTTATATATGATAAACTCGAGAAACTATGTTAACAGAGTTAAATTCATAGAAAATATTTGCACTTAATAAAATTTAATATTTATTTTATATTAAAAAATTGAAAGCATAACCTTCTTTTATTTATTTATTTATTTATTTTTTATTATTATTATTATTATTATTATTATTATTATTATTATTATTATTATTATTATTATTATTATTTCTTTGAGATATATAGCAATTGTCATGTAAATAGCAATTCTCCTTGGAATTAGTATTTGACTTGCATATTATGAATCAACTACTATAAGAGATACTTGAATGGTGTCACAATTGATTGAAATACAACAATAATCAAGTTTTTCCTCTTATTAAATTTGATTTCAATAATGGAAGCATATATAATCTTATATAAGAGAATATGAAAACCACCTCTTTATCATATGGTAAACTTCCTTGGGTTTAAATGTCTGGGCTACATGTCCAGCACCCTGCATTTTTATTACAATAATAAATACATGCATCTAGTGAAGTATACGTGATTTTTGTTAAGAAAAATGCAAATTCATTATTAAACTGACAAATTAAATGTAACATAAAATGGCATTGTAACTTACCTTTACTGACACATATGTTAAGTAATGGTCTTCTTTCATTTTGTAAATTTCCGTAAATCTGTGTAAACATTAAATGAAGCATGTAATTTGTGATGTGAATGCACAAAATTATTTATTGAAGAAATGTCTATAATTTCAATCAAAATTAGTTCTTGAATCCTAATAAGGGCAAACTAATTTTGAGAAAGTATGCAATGCAACAAAACTATTGTTAGAATTTGCATCTATTCATTTAAAAGAAAAGATAAAAAAAAGTGCTACCCTAATATATATGATGAGTATGTAAGGCGTAAAATTGGGCCCTATGACTCAATTAAATATTTTTCAATTAGGAGTAGAATTTATTATAAATAGAGTAATAGTGATAGAATTAAAAAGTATGAATTTTATTTTTTAGTTTTTTATGGTATTTTTTAATTTGGGGTGTTAAGGACTAATCCGTTATAAATCGAAACTCCATTTAAGAGTTTGTCGTTAGTCAATAAATTACTTCATATACAAGACGAGATTCAAACCCTTAACATTTACTTAAATAGACTAGTAAATTAACTATACCAACTCAATTTAACTAAAAAAATATGAAATTAGTAATTCATATATTCTTTTTGGAGAATTCCATGAATAGAATCATCTTTTCTTTTTATCTCTTTCCCTTAACACTTCATTCCTTAATTTTCTCCTATTATTCTTTATTTCTATCTATTAATTTCTGTCTATTCTAAATTCTTCTTCCTTACAGAGTATATAGTCATTCATATAGAAATGTGCAGCATTTAGCATTATATTTTAGCAAGTGATATAAAAAAGTTTAGAAAACTTTAATATATATTACCCGGCCACTTGACCATCAACAAACCATGCACGCCACTTGTCATATATGCTAAGCTTTAATGACTTTATCCAATTTTGTGTAGCTATGTGTGGTATCGACATATCAAGATCAGAACTGCAATTATATAGAACAACACAAATTAAAGTTTCTCGTTTAAAAAAAAATACAAAATATAGCTACTAAACATAGCAACAATATATTTATGTATAAATATATATAGTTTAATTTATTTTTAATATATATTTTATAAGAATTACTTAAATAAAAATATTTAAAATATTTTTTAAAGATATTTTTTAGTAATTAAAATTCAATACATATAATCAATTGAATTGTATTATTTTTGTTAAAGTTAGATCAGATAAATTGATTTGATTGAAAAATCAATAAATTAAATATTAAATCCATCTAAATTAATATTTTTTTTATAGAAAATGACTACACTAATCTTATTATAAAAATGACTAAAATATTCTTATAAAGACAAAGAGAGAAGAAAAGAGTTAGAATTTAGGATTCTCAAAATAATAATAATAATAATAATAATAATAATAATAATAATAATAATAATAATAATAATAATAATAATAATTTTTTATAATAAATATATTATAATTATTTTTTATAAAAAAAATTAATTTAAACTAATTTAATGTGTAATTTATTGATTTTTTAATCAAATTAATTTGTTTGATCTAATTTTAATAAAAATAACACAGTTTAATAATTATATGTATTAAATTTTAATTACTAAAAAATATTTTTTAAAAATATTTTAAATATTTTTATTTAAATAACTCTTATATTTTATACTAATAACTAATTTTAGTATGCCCGTAATATAATCCATTAATAATATAAGAAGTTAACCAGTAAACTAGAGCTTGGATGTTGGCCTTGGTCAAATTTTGATAATATCCTGCAACGCTGAGTAGAGTGACGTTATATGCCAAAGTTTTGTTGCATCTCAAGAACTCTCCTTTAGTTCCCTATTTACATCCCAATATTAATGGAATTAATTCTCAGTAAACTGATTATTAATTAATATATTAAAACTATATACATCCATCAAGATAGCTTTTTTAATAAGCTGTACAAGAGTAAGAGAAAAAGCCTTTTCATTTACATACCGTAATGAATTAATATCTATGGAGTATAACTATTTTATTGAGTTATCATGAACAAATATGTTTAAATACGCAGATCAATAAAATTATTTTATTAATTTTTATAATTTTATTAAAATTTTAATTAAATTTATATATATATTTAATTAAATTTTTATATTATTTTTAATTTTATAATTAATTTTTTAATATAAAAAATATTAAAATTAATTAAATATTTTTTTATAAGTTAAAAGTATTTATAATTAATTGAATATTTTTTACAAACTAAAAACAGTATAAAAACTTAATTAAAAAAATATAAAAAAATTAATTATAAATTTAATAAAATTATAAAACAAACAAAATAATTAAACTAAAAAAAATAATATCTCGAACTAATTATCCTATCGTATTTTGTCCCGATTAAGTTACTACTCATCATTGGCTAATAAGGTGAAAACTCAAATACAGTCGGTTTTACGTGAAGTTAATAGTTGAAAACTGTTAGATGAGAATTTAGTCAAATCAGTCAAATTATTTAATAGCTCTTAGTTATCAACTTTACATAAAGTCGACTATACCTGAATTTTCGCTGGCTAATAATCTAAATATCAAATCATGATTCAAAGTATGTAGCATTATTACCTCTCTAATGTACAAGGCTTTCCTCACACTTTGATCATTTGCCCATGTGTCCACAAGAATGTGAGAATAACTCTAAAATAGACGGTTAGCATAATCAAGTTAGGTCTAATGTTAATTTTCTCTTAATCCTGTATTCCAATATAAATGGATGATGAGAATGAATTATGTAAAGACAAATAATAAAGTGAATGTACTTAACTCTACACCAAAATTCTGAAGGATGTTGAAGTGAGGATTGTAAAATTCCATGATTCACACCAGGTGTCGTTTCACACAAAGGTTCCAAAATTTGTTGTGGATTTATGTAACGAACTAACTGCAAATCCATAAGCTACATCATTATTTTAATTTATCTTATGTATTAAGACTTAGCCTCAGTTTAGATAAATAGTTTAATTAAGTTTTTTTGATAAAATAGCTTTAATAATAAATAATTATATTAAAAATAATTTATAAATAAGTTATTTGTATTTGAGTTTTTAGCTTTAAAAGTATTTATCTTATAAAAATGTGATAAAAAATAGTAGTATTATGAGATAAGTCATTTTCTTTAATTTCTTTATAGGCTCTTACATAACTTTTTAGAAAGCTGCAATTTGATTTTAAAATTTGCAACAAACATTAATACTATTATTTTTCATAAGTTAAAAGTTCAAAAAAGTTACTTTTAAAACTGTCTAAATAGGCCTTTAATATTAATTGCGAGACCCAAAAACTTTTTTTTTCTTCTACCAAAAATAGAGAGACTCGATTTTACGATTTCTTAAATGAGTATCAGAAACCAAAAACTTACGTGCAAATAAAGTAGCAAACAATACTTTTTGTTTATAAGGTTTTTGAAATATTTTAAATAGACTAAGATGGAATTAGAACAATTTTTAAGAAGAGACTAGCATAAAAATATAATTCTAGAAAATAAAATAAAATAAAATAAAAGGAGACTAATAGTAAAATTAGTCATCTTGATACATTAAAATTTTTAATTTGGAGGGAGCTATTGCCAAGCTTCTCCAATTGTAGCCTCTATTTTAAAATAGACTAATAAATTAGATATTATTCGTAAAATTCAGATCGGATATAGATTAAATATATAAGAGATTATTTTCTCTTTTACATTTTTAATTATGTGGATAAAATTAAAATTAATTTTAAATATAAAAAACAAAATTGAATTAAATAAAATATTACGAATAATTTTAAAAAATTTTAAAAATCCAAAGAAAAAAATATAATGTATTCGTTGTTACATATCGTACTAACCTCGGAATAAGCTTCATAATCTGAAACACACTTTGTGTTTTCTGGATCAATATTTACATAATTACCACCACAATGTTCTTTTATCGACTGTATTTAAGAAAAAAAAAGGAAAGAAACGAGATGAAGCAACAAAATTAGCAAATAAAGAAGTCATAAATTTAACATAACATTAAAAAGACAAAAAAAATTATAATTTATTTTATTTAATATTTATTAATTATTATACTAATTATAAGGTGAAAATTCAGGCGTAGTCGACTTCACGTGAAGTTGATAGCTGAGAGTTAGATTCATCTAACGGCTCTCAATTATTAACTTTACGTGAAGTTGACTGCACCTGAATTTTTACCTAATTATAAATATTAAAAATGATAAATTATAATTACTTTTTATTAATATATTTTAGTTACCAAATATTTTCGTGAATTGAATTACCTGATAGAGTAATTCTGGTACGAGAGACATCTGGTATGCATACAACACTTTCGTGTTCTCGCTCTCATATGCATCCACCGCTGGGCTTGCAATCACATAACCCTGCTAAATTTTATTGGACCAAAATCAAAATAAAAATTTATGAAAACTAAAATAAAAAAAATAAAGACCAAAAGTGTATTTAAGTCAAAATTATATATACAGTTTTGAGTGAAAAATCTAGACACGGAGTAAAATTAAATACGAAAAATGTGTCGAATTTATTGGAATATTGTACCTTGATATTAATGCGTGGTACACGACCTGCTACGTAACCTGCGAATTAAAAAAAGTCGAATTAGATAATTTGATCGATTTTGACTAAATTTATGCACCTGAGTTTTCACATAAATTAAAATAGATGTTCACGCTATTTACCATCATATAATTTTTGAACGAGAGGAGCAGTAGGAGATCCTGAATACGAGCCACCACCAACGTAAAATGGATTTGAGTTGAACTTTGGATGATCAATAAACCACTGCATTACAAATTGAAACCTATCATTATCTACAATGCATCATAATTGAGAGCATGTTTGGAAACAATTGTAAAACAACAACTTTTTAACCAAAAAAATGTATGGATTTTTTTATTTTTTGTTATGGACCAATCCCTTAGATTGGGCTCCATGTAAAGCCGGCCCAATAATGCTGCACTTAGAGAGATAATCATAATCCCATATCCAGAATAATTATAAAATATTCATATTTGGTAAATATTTGCGAACATAAATTTATCAATATATATATAGCTACTTACATGAAGTCATGAAGATATATTTATTAAATTATGATAATTAAGACATGTTTATACGAATTATCACCATTTATTAAACTATATATACCCTCTCCCCCTCTCCTTTTTTCTCTACCAACACAATAGAGCTATAGACTTTTTGGTTATGAACTCCCCTCAAATGTAAAGAAGCTTTCATAGTAATTTCAAAAAGGAATTAAATCAGATATTTCAGTCTATGTGATTTTAAAATTTTGTATTTAACATTTATTTGAATGTTGTAGTTTTTTAGTATTATGAGAATAATATCTCTACTCCTAAATTTATGGTCTATCCAAAATTTTATGCCGCCATCTACGTTTTCATTTTTTTTTTTCAAAGTTGAAAGGATCATCTACTTGTATTGCATTCAAGTTAAGAGTCTGAAAATGCTTTAGAATTTTCGATAATCATTTAAATGGTAAAAGGAAAGGGAAGAAGAGACCGAGCACCCTCACTAATTGGAGTCTCTAGCACATACTCCCGAGAAGAATCACTTTTGTTAGAGAATTCAGTTTCGACAACGTAATTTAAATCAGACTCACTCTCGTCTTCTTAGACACTATCTCGAGGTTCGGCAAAGTGAATCAGTCTTGCTGCTACCAGAACTTCCTACGAGATCGAAGGGGATGGTCCACAACCACCACCTATATCACGAACTGTGATATACCATTCCATTACATATTGCAGTATTAATCTAGCATATACGTTGAACATTACTCTCACATGCTGGTTATTTTCGATACAAAGTATCATGTTAAAAATAACTAATTATTAGGCATGTATATAAAAAAAGATAAAGAGAATAAGGTAGAGAAATGGATGTGGTGTGACTAATGATTGAGCCAAATAAATCCTTATATAAATTTTTTTTATGTAATTATCTAAAATACAGGAACACCTAAATAATTATACACATATTTCGAATACACTAGCTTTAATTTTTAACTGATCATATATCGAGTACTCAATATCCAATTTATATACAACAACCCAATTATGTCATATTTCAGATATAACTAATTTTTTTTTTTACTCTAATTATATCATATCTCGGGCACATAATACCCGTCTTGTGTTTTTATTAGTTTTCAAAATTATATACTCCCGTCTTGTGTTTTTATTAGTTTTTAAAATTATATACTCGAGATGTGTAATGTTTATTTAAAATAGGAATAATTGACCATTTGTACCCATAATAGTTCAAAACGCTGACAAATGTACCCATCGTAGAAGGAAACTGACTATGTAACCATGAGAGATGGGCTCCGTGTGACAAAAATAGCCTGGCTTGGGTTGGCACATGCTTCGGGTTTGTATAGTCCTACATGGCAATCCGAACCTCCCAAAACCCAATCCACATGGAATTTAACATTAAACAATTTAACATTGAAGAAAAATTCGCGGGAGTTTGCTGATGCCCTAGCAGAGAACGTCCTTTTGTTTCCAAGCCGGAGAAGACGCCTGGAACACTCCCAAACCATCACCCTGAAGCTACGACTTTCAACGTTGTCATTCCAAAGTCGGAAAAGGCATTCGGAGCAGTACAGAGCCATCAAAACGAGAACGTGGAAGAGGAACTTGCAAGGAATAGGCAGCAGAGATCGAACCTTTGGATTTCGTCGCCGACGGTGAAGATGTCACCCCCTTTGGTCGGCAGAGAACTGAGGTATGTCATTGCCAGTGTTAAATTATTTCAAATGTCACTGAGACTAGTTGGACAGATTACATTACCATATGAAATTATGGCTGAGAATTGCTAAATTAGTTGATTAATTGATTTAGGGTTTGTGTTAGGTGCTCAAGTAGTTGATTTATGGTTTGTGTTAGGTGTAGTAACATGCACTGTTTTCTTAGAATGTGTTGGTTTATTTCACTTTTAGGAATGGCCACCATCCATATAACACTGTGTATTAATCATAGAGGACGGTTTGAGAGAGGGCCGTGTGGGAAGCTTAGTTACGTTGGTGGTGAAGTCACAGAGATAGAGAGGGTTAATATTGATACCTTGAATGGTTTTTTCGTATCTGATTTGGTAAAGGACATAGGATATACATCTGTTTCTAATTATTTCTGGCTGGAACCTGGGAAAGGGCTTGATGATGGGTTGAGGGACCTCAAGGTTGACATGGATATAGTTAGGATGTATGAGGCAGCTGTGAAGAACAGTAACAGAATAAATGTATATACAGAGCATCCGGTGGATGAGCCTGTGTTAGTTGAGGAGAAGAACGTGACTCCATCAAAGATGAGAGTAAAGCGTTGTGCTAAAAGGGTTCCAACTCCGAAAAAGAGTCCAAAAAGAAGGTTGAGAGTAGTGGAAGATGAGGATGATGCTGAAATTGTAAGTAATCTGCAAGTTGGGATGGATGACCGAAAAAGGAGTGAGGCCCAGAGCAGGGAAGAGGCCTATGAAGCACATACACAGGCTGGTTTGGAGGCCCAAAAAGAGGACAATATCACTATGGCCCAGGAGACAGCAGACCCACAACTTTCAGGATCTGTTTGGATTGTTGGATTAGCTAAATAGTCAATGAGACTTATCCTTTTAGTATTGGAATCTGGTTTAGTTTTAGTTATGTATGGTTTGTGCTGAGACTGTTACTGGGAATTTGGAATCTGATTTAGCTAAATAAACAACTCTGTTTTGTATTGAGACTAATATTGGAATGGTGGCTGATGAGCGGATAATTTATACGCTTTTTGGCATTGTTTTTAGTATGTTTTTAGTATATTTTAGTTAGTTTTTAGTATATTTTTATTAGTTTTTAGTTAAAATTCACTTTTCTGGACTTTACTATGAGTTTGTGTATTTTTCTGTGATTTCAGGTATTTTCTGACTGAAATTGAGGGTCCTGAGCAAAAATCTGATTCAGAGACTGAAAAGGATTGCAGATGCTGTTGGATTCTGACCTCCCTGCACTCGAAGTGGATTTTTTGGAGCTACAGAAGCCCAATTGGTGCGCTCTCAACGGCATTGGAAAGTAGACATCCTAGGCTTTCCAGCAATATATGATAGTCCATACTTTGCCCGAGATTTGATGGCCCAAACCGGCGTGGCAAAACAGCCTCAGAAATTCCAGCGTTTAACGCTGGAACTGGCATAAAACTTGGAGTTAAACGCCCAAACTGGCATAAAAGCTGGCGTTTAACTCCAGAAAAGGTCTCTACACGAAAATGCTTCATTGCTCAGCCCAAGCACACACCAAGTGGACCCAGAAGTGGATTTTTACGTCATTTACTCATTTCTGTATACCCTAGGTTACTAGTTTACTATTAATAGGATCCCTTGACATTGTATCTGTACCTCATGACACTTTACACGTTTTCTTTGTGTATCTTCCACGGCATGAGTCTCTAAACCCCATGGTTGGGGGTGAGGAGCTCTGCTGTGTCTTGATGGATTAATGCAATTACTACTGTTTCTCATTCAATCATGCTTGCTTCCATTCTAAGATAATACTTGTTCTTAACCCGGATGAATGTGATGATCCGTGACAATCATCATCATTCTCAACTATGAACGTGTGCCTGATAACCACCTCCGTTCTACCTTAGATTAAGTAGTTATCTCTTGGATTCTTTAACCGGAATCTTCGTGGTATAAGCTAGAACTGATGGCGGCATTCAAGAGAATCCGGAAGGTCTAAACCTTGTCTGTGGTATTCTGAGTAGGATTCAATGATTGGATGACTGTGACGTGCTTCAAACTCCTAGCAGGCGGGGCGTTAGTGACAGACGCAAAAGAATCACTGGATTCTATTCCGGCCTGACCGAGAACCGACAGATGATTAGCCATGCTGTGACAGAGCATAGGAACATTTTCACTGAGAGGATGGGAGGTAGCCATTGACAACGGTGAAACCCTACATACAGCTTGCCATGGAAGGAGCCTTGCGTGTTTGAAGAAGAAGACAGTAGGAAAGCAGAGATTCAGAAGATGGAGCATCTCCAAAACCCCAACCTATTCTCCATTACTGCAAAACAAGTAATCATTTCATGTTCTTTTGTTCTTTTTCACAATCAATCCTGATAATTTCTGATATCCTGACTAAGATTTACAAGATAACCATAGCTTGCTTCAAGCCGACAATCTCCGTGGGATCGACCCTTGCTCACGCAAGGTATTACTTGGACGACCCAGTGCACTTGCTGGTTAGTTGTGCGGAGTTGCAAAAGTGTGATTGCAATTTCGTGCACCAAGTTTTTGGCGCCGTTGCCGGGGATTGTTCGAGTTTGGACAACTGACGGTTTATCTTGTTGCTTAGATTAGGACTGTTTTATTTTTGTTGGTTTAGAGTCTTTTAGTTGAGTCTAGTTCATATTTTAAGTTTGGTGTCAATTGCATGCTTCTGTTTTTCTTTTAATTTTCGATTTTGCATGTTCTTAGTCCCTTTTTGATTCATAAAAATTCTAAGTTTGATGTCCTCTTTGTGTTTTTCCCTTAATATTTTCGAAAATTTAGTGTTTGATTCTCTAAAAATTTTAAGTTTGGTGTCTTTTTGTGTTTTTCTCTTTCCTCTTTTCAAAAATCAAATCTTTTTCAAAAAAAATTTTCAATCATATCTTTTTAATTGCTCTTTTCAAAATCTTTTTAATTAACTAATTGATTCAGTTCTCAATTTGCTTTGATCTTATTTTCTTTTTGATTTTCGAATTTTTATCTTAATTTCCTTTTATTTTATTTTATTTTTTTTCGTTTAAAAAAAAATATTTTATCTATTTGCAATCCATATCATCTCCCTTTATCCATTATGGATCTAAGTGGAATTGATCAGTCCAGAAGGACTCTGGGGTCATATGCTAACCCCATTACAGCTGCATATGGGAGTAGCATATGTACACCTCCCATCAAAGCAAGCAGCTTTGAGCTAAATCCTCAACTCATTATCATAGTGCAGCAAAATTGCCAGTATTCCGGTCTTCCACAGGAAGAACCTACTGAGTTTTTGGCACAATTCTTGCAAATTGCTGACACAGTACATGATAAAGAGGTGGATCAGGATGTCTACAGACTATTACTATTTCCATTTACTGTAAAAGATCAAGCTAAAATGTGGTTGAATAACCAACCTACAGCAAGCATAAAGACATGGAAACAGTTATCAGACAAATTCCTGAATCACTTTTACCCTCCAAAGAGGATGACACAGCTAAGGCTGGACATCCAAGGCTTTAAACAAGAGGATAATGAATCCCTTTATAATGCCTGGGAGAGGTATAGAGGTATGCTAAGAAAATGCCCCTCTGAAATGTTTTCAGAGTGGGTACAATTAGACATCTTCTACTATGGGCTTACAGAAAAAGCTCAGATGTCTTTAGACCACTCAGCTGGTGGATCTATACACATGAGGAAGACAATTGAAGAGGCTCAAGAGCTCATAGACACTGTTGCTAGAAATCAATATTTGTACTCTGGCAATGAGTTCTCCCCAAAAGAGGAAGTCATGGCAGTAACCACTGATCCTAATCCTCAAGAACAGATGATTGAGCTTAGTCAACAAATGCTCCTGATGACAAAACAGTTAGCAGAAGTTAAAGAGATGCTCTATGAAACTAAAGTTGCTAACAAGAGCATAGAACTGCAGTTGAATCAAGCAAAACAGCAAATATCTAAACAGATAACAGAGGAATGTCAAGCAGTTCAACTGAGGAGTGGGAAGACACTGAATAACACTGCTCAAAGTAGCAAAAAGCCAAACAAGGAACAATTAACAGAGGATAACCAAACCACTGTTCAAAATCCCTCTGAGGACAGTAAGAGCCCAGAGAGGAAAGCTATTGGCGTTCAAACGCCAGAAAAGGAGGGAAAGCTGGCGTTAAACGCCCATTCCCTGCCCAGTTCTGCCGTTCAAACGCCAGAAAAGGGGGAAAAGTTGGCGTTAAACGCCCATTTTCCACCCAATCCTGGCGTTCACACGCAAAAGGGGAACCAGACACCTGAGAGTGCTGGCAGTAATCCCTCTAAAAAGGCTTCTTCAACCACTTCTGTAAGGAATAAACCTGCAGCAGCTAAGGTTGAAGAATATAAAGCCAAGATGCCTTATCCTCAGAAACTCCGCCAAGCGGAACAGGATAAGCAATTTGCCCGCTTTGCAGACTATCTCAGGACTCTTGAAATAAAGATTCCGTTTGCAGAGGCACTTGAGCAAATACCTTCTTATGCTAAGTTCATGAAAGAAATCTTAAGTCATAAGAAGGATTGGAGAGAAACTGAGAAAGTGTTTCTCACTGAAGAATGCAGTGCAGTCATTCTAAAAAGCTTACCAGAAAAGCTTCAAGATCCAGGAAGCTTTATGATACCATGCACATTAGAAGGTGCCTGCACCAAGACAGCACTATGTGATCTTGGAGCAAGCATCAATCTAATACCTGCATCCACTATCAGAAAGCTTGGGTTGACTGGAGAAGTCAAACCAACCCGGATATGCCTCCAACTTGCTGATGGCTCCATTAAATACCCATCAGGCATAATAGAGGATATGATTGTCAAGGTTGGGCCATTCGCCTTTCCCACTGACTTTGTAGTGCTGGAAATGGAGGAGCACAAGAGTGCAACTCTTATTCTAGGAAGACCTTTCCTAGCAACTGGACAGACCCTCATTGACGTCCAAAAAGGGGAATTAACCCTGAGAGTCAATGAGGATGAGTTCAAGTTGAATGTTGTCAAAGCTATGCAGCATCCAGACACATCAAATGACTGCATGAGCACTGATATTATTGACTCTTTGGTGGAGGAGGTCAATATGACTGAAAGTCTTGAATCAGAGCTAGATGACATCTTTAAAGATGTTCTGCCTGATCTGGAGGAACTAAAGGAAATAAAAATTCTGAAAATTCCTCAAGAAAAAGACAAACCTCCTAAACCAGAGCTCAAGCCACTACCACCATCCTTGAAATATGCATTTCTGGGAGAAGGTGACACTTTTCCAGTGATCATAAGCTCTGCTTTAAATCCACAGGAAGAGGAAGCACTAATTCAAGTGCTAAGGACACACAAGACAGCTCTTGGGTGGTCCATAAGTGATCTTAAGGGCATTAGCCCAGCAAGATGCATGCACAAGATCCTATTGGAGGATGATGCTAAGCCAGTGGTTCAACCACAAAGGCGACTAAATCCAGCCATGAGGGAGGTGGTGCAGAAAGAGGTCACTAAGTTACTAGAGGCTGGGATTATTTATCCTATTTCTGACAGCCCCTGGGTGAGCCCTGTTCACGTTGTCCCCAAGAAGGGAGGCATAACAGTGGTTCATAATGAAAAGAATGAACTGGTTCCTACAAGAACAGTTACAGGGTGGCGTATGTGTATTGACTACAGAAGGCTCAATACAGTCACCAGAAAGGATCATTTTCCTTTACCATTCATAGACCAGATGCTAGAAAGACTAGCAGGTCATGAATACTACTGCTTTTTGGACGGCTACTCAGGTTACAACCAAATTGCAGTAGATCCTCAGGACCAAGAGAAAACAGCATTTACATGTCCTTCTGGAGTATTTGCCTACAGAAGGATGCCTTTTGGTCTGTGCAATGCACCTGCAACCTTTCAGAGGTGCATGCTCTCTATCTTCTCAGATATGGTAGAGAAATTTCTGGAAGTCTTCATGGATGACTTTTCAGTATTTGGAGACTCATTCAGCTCCTGCCTTAACCATCTAGCACTTGTTCTGAAAAGATGCCAAGAGACCAACCTAGTTTTAAACTGGGAAAAATGTCACTTTATGGTGACTGAAGGGATTGTCCTTGGGCATAAAATTTCAAACAAGGGAATAGAGGTGGATCAAGCTAAAGTTGAAGTAATTGAAAAATTACCACCACCTACCAATGTTAAGGCAATCAGAAGCTTTTTGGGGCATGCAGGATTCTACAGACGGTTTATAAAGGATTTTTCAAAAATTGCCAAACCTCTGAGTGATCTGCTAGCTGCTGACACGCCATTTATCTTTGATAAGGAGTGTCTGCAGGCGTTTGAGACCCTGAAAACTAAGCTGGTCACAGCACCAGTCATCTCTGCACCAGACTGGACATTACCATTTGAACTAATGTGTGATGCCAGTGACCATGCCATTGGTGCAGTATTGGGACAAAGGCATGGTAAGCTTCTGCACGTCATTCATTATGGCAGCCGTATTCTAAATGATGCACAGAAGAACTACACAACCACAGAAAAAGAGTTACTTGCAGTGGTTTATGCCATTGACAAGTTCAGATCTTATTTAGTAGGATCAAAAGTGATTGTGTACACTGACCATGCTGCTCTTAAATATCTACTCACAAAGCAGGATTCAAAACCCAGGCTCATAAGATGGGTGTTGCTTCTGCAAGAGTTTGATATAGAAATAAGAGACAGAAAAGGGACAGAGAATCAAGTAGCTGATCACCTGTCCCGGATAGAACCAGTAGCAGGAGCATCTCTCCCTCCTACTGAGATCTCTGAAACCTTTCCGGATGAGCAATTGTTTGCTATTCAGGAAACACTGTGGCTTGCAGACAGTGCAAACTATAAGACTCAAGGTTCTCCTTCTGTAACCATGGAGAGGAAGCATGAAGAGCTTCTCTCAAAACAGAGTCAAACAGAGCCCCCAGAGTCAAACTCTAAGTTTGGTGTTGGGAGGTCACAACCAAACTCTAAGTTTGGTGTTGGGAGGTTCCAACTTTGCACTGAGCCTCCGTGAGGCTCCATGAGGGCCCACTGTCAAGCTACTGACACTAAAGAAGCGCTTGTTGGGAGGCAACCCAATGTTATATTTTATCTAATTTCCTTTGTTATTTTATGTTTTCTATAGGTTGATGATCATGAGAAGTCACAAAATCAATTGAAAAAGCAAAAACAGAAAGAAAAACAGCACACCCTGGAGGAGAACTTGCTGGCGTTTAAACGCCAGTGAGGCTAGCAGATGGGCGTTTAACGCCCAGTCTGGCACCATTCTGGGCGTTTAACGCCAGAAAGGGGCACCAGACTGGCGTTAAACGCCAGGAATGGGCACCAAGCTGGCGTTAAACGCCAGAAATGGGCACCAGCCCGGCGTTTAACGCCAGAATTTGCATAGGGAGCATTTTTGCTCGCCACTTGGTGCAGGGATGACTTTTCCTTGACACCTCAGGATCTGTGGACCCCACATGATCCCCACCTACCCCACCACTCTCTTTCTTCTTTCCTCTTTTGCTCGAGGACGAGCAAACCTTCTAAGTTTGGTGTGGTAAAAGTGTTGCTTTTTGGTTTTCCATAACCATTTATGGCACCTAAGGCCGGAGAAACCTCTAAAAAGAGGAAAGGGAAGGCAAAAGCTTCCACCTCTGAGCCATGGGAGATGGAGATATTCATCTCAAGGGATGCACTTTCCTCCACAAAACTATTGGGAGCAAATCAACACCTCCCTAGGAGAATTGAGTTCCAACATGGGACAACTAAGGGTGGAGCACCAAAGACATTCCATCCTCCTCCATGAAATTAAAGTAGATCAAAGAATCATGAGAGAGGAGCAACAAAGGCAAGGAAGAGACATTGAGGAGCTCAAGCACTCCATAAGATCTTCAAGAGGAAGAACAAGCCGCCATCACTAAGGTGGACCCGTTCTTTAATCTCCTTGTTCTTTATTTTCTGTTTTTCGATTTTTTATGCTTATGTTTATCTATGTTTGTGTCTTATTACATGATCATTAGTATCTTAGTGTCTATGCCTTAAAGCTATGAATGTCCTATGAATCCATCACCTCTCTTAAATGAAAAATGCTTTAATCACAAAAGAACAAGAAGTACAGGATTTTGAATTCATCTTTGAAACTAGTTGAATTAGTTTGATGTGGTGACAATACTTTTTGTTTTCTGAATGAATGCTTGAACAGTGCATATGTCTTTTGAATTTGTTGTTTTAAGAATGTTAAAATTGTTGGCTCTTGAAAGAATGATGGAAAAGGAGAACTGTTATTGAGGATCTGAAAAATCATCAAATTGATTCTTGAAGCAAGAAAAAGCAGTGAATCAAAAGAGAAAAAAAAAACGAAAAAAAAAGAAAGAAAAGAAAGAGAAAAAGAAAAAAAGAAAGAAATAAAGTTGTGATCCAAGGCAAAAAGAGTGTGCTTAAGAACCCTGGACACCTCTAATTGGGGACTCTAGCAAAGCTGAGTCACAATCTGAAAAGGTTCACCCAATTATGTGTCTGTGGCATGTATGTATCCGGTGGTAATACTGGAAGACAGAGTGCTTTGGGCCACAGCCAAGACTCATACACTAGCTATGTTCAAGAATCATTATACTCAACTAGGAGAATCAATAACACTATCTGAGTTCTGAGTTCTTATAGATGCCAATCATTCTGAACTTCAAGGGATAGAGTGAGATGCCAAAACTGTTCGGAGGCAAAAAGCTACTAGTCCCGCTCATCTAATTGGAGCTATGTTTCCTTGATATTTTGGAGTCTATAGTATATTCTCTTCTTTTTATCCTATTTTGATTTTCAGTTGCTTGGGGACAAGCAACAATTTAAGTTTGGTATTGTGATGAGCGGATAATTTATACGCTTTTTGGCATTGTTTTTAGTATGTTTTTAGTATATTTTAGTTAGTTTTTAGTATATTTTTATTAGTTTTTAGTTAAAATTCACTTTTCTGGACTTTACTATGAGTTTGTGTGTTTTTCTGTGATTTCAGGTATTTTCTGACTGAAATTGAGGGTCCTGAGCAAAAATCTGATTCAGAGACTGAAAAGGATTGCAGATGCTGTTGGATTCTGACCTCCCTGCACTCGAAGTGGATTTTTTGGAGCTACAGAAGCCCAATTGGCGCGCTCTCAACGGCATTGGAAAGTAGACATCCTGGGCTTTCCAGCAATATATGATAGTCCATACTTTGCCCGAGATTTGATGGCCCAAACCGGCGTGGCAAAACAGCCTCAGAAATTCCAGCGTTTAACGCTGGAACTGGCATAAAACTTGGAGTTAAACGCCCAAACTGGCATAAAAGCTGGCGTTTAACTCCAGAAAAGGTCTCTACACAAAAATGCTTCATTGCTCAGCCCAAGCACACACCAAGTGGACCCAGAAGTGGATTTTTACGTCATTTACTCATTTCTGTATACCCTAGGTTACTAGTTTACTATTAATAGGATCCCTTGACATTGTATCTGTACCTCATGACACTTTACACATTTTCTTTGTGTATCTTCCACGGCATGAGTCTCTAAACCCCATGGTTGGGGGTGAGGAGCTCTGCTGTGTCTTGATGGATTAATGCAATTACTACTGTTTCTCATTCAATCATGCTTGCTTCCATTCTAAGATAATACTTGTTCTTAACCCGGATGAATGTGATGATCCGTGACAATCATCATCATTCTCAACTATGAACGTGTGCCTGATAACCACCTCCGTTCTACCTTAGATTAAGTAGTTATCTCTTGGATTCTTTAACCGGAATCTTCGTGGTATAAGCTAGAACTGATGGCGGCATTCAAGAGAATCCGGAAGGTCTAAACCTTGTCTGTGGTATTCTGAGTAGGATTCAATGATTGGATGACTGTGACGTGCTTCAAACTCCTAGCAGGCGGGGCGTTAGTGACAGACGCAAAAGAATCACTGGATTCTATTCCGGCCTGACCGAGAACCGACAGATGATTAGCCATGCTGTGACAGAGCATAAGAACATTTTCACTGAGAGGATGGGAGGTAGCCATTGACAACGGTGAAACCCTACATACAGCTTGCCATGGAAGGAGCCTTGCGTGTTTGAAGAAGAAGACAGTAGGAAAGCAGAGATTCAGAAGATGGAGCATCTCCAAAACCCCAACCTATTCTCCATTACTGCAAAACAAGTAATCATTTCATGTTCTTTTGTTCTTTTTCACAATCAATCCTGATAATTTCTGATATCCTGACTAAGATTTACAAGATAACCATAGCTTGCTTCAAGCCGACAATCTCCGTGGGATCGACCCTTGCTCACGCAAGGTATTACTTGGACGACCCAGTGCACTTGCTGGTTAGTTGTGCGGAGTTGCAAAAGTGTGATTGCAATTTCGTGCACCAGTGGCTAAATAAATTGTCTAGCTAAATACTTAAACCTGTTTCTGGTTTGTTTGAAATCTGAGCACTGTTTACGCAGGGAATGTGTATGAGGTGCATTGTTTGCCAACGAAGATAAGTGTGAATCTTGTCAAAGGTACATGCAGCTGTCGACTATGGCAAATCACAGGTTTACCATGTAGACATGCCTGTGCTGCTTTGGCTTACCAGAACAGAAGGCCAGAAGAATATGCCCATAACTGGCTCACCATGGGTGCATACAACGTAGCCTATCAGACTTCTATGCGTCCAGTTCCAAGCCAGGAGTACTGGGAGCACGATGTTGATACCCTCCCCATTCTGCCACCACGGTATAGAAAACCAATTGGTCGACCTACACTCAAGAGAGATAAGAGAAATGATGGCCCTAAGGAGAAAAGTGACCCTCATAGAACACGAGGAGGATTGGGACTATTATCTGCAAGTATTGCCTCCAGGTATGGTAAACCAATTTTAGTTGAAATTCTGTCCTATTCTATAGTTATTGATAAATGTGATTTTTAGTTCAAATTATGACTAATACGTTTATCATTAGGCTGGTCACAATAAGAGAAGTTGTACAAAGCGGAAAGAAGCTGCGGGTGAAGGGAGTTCTGCCCCACAAGCACCAGCAGATGATGAGGATGAGAATTTACTGGCTGAAATGTACTATGAGGAGACATTAGAATCTGCACAGGCTGAACAGGAGGCCACTGAAGAAGGAAATGAATCTGCAAGAACCAACACTCAAGAAGTAAGTGCATTGTTTTAATCATTTAACTAAGCTGCCTAGCAAACTTTGTGTGATAATAACTGTGTTGTTCTATGATTTGCAGCAGCCTCACCCAATGCCTCCCCCACCAACTGCACAGCCACAGCCACAGCCAACCAATGCAACAACCAGAAAACAGGTTAAAAGGAGAAGTGTTAAACGCCCGCCTCCGACCGGACAAAGATAGCAGCCAAGTACACCACCTGCCAACCAGCTAGCAACAACTCCGTCCACACACAACTCTCAAACTACCCCACATCCACTACAAGGTGCTAGTGCAGGAACAAGCACCCGGTTCATGCAGTTCATGCCCACACCTGGAGTTGTGACTCCAACTGCTATAGGTCCTGGCACATCTGATAGAGGGAGAGTTCAAGGTAGAGGTTGAGGCAGGATACGGGGATCAAGCGGAGGAAAAAATGGTTTATCAAGCAGGAGCAATAACTCGACCCCAATATCATAGACTAATACTAAAAATTTGGGATCTGACTTTTTGTTGTTTTTAGTTTACACTTATGAGATACATAACTCTTGTGTTTTCTGATGCATTTTCATCTTATTGCTTAGATATGACTTAGTAAGGCTTTTTTTGAGGGTGTAAATTTAGTGGCCATTACTTGGCTTTTTTGTCTAATATCAGAATGTTTGGAACCTCCAGCATCCATATATATATAATGAACAATTTACTTGTTACGGCAATTATATACTTGCCTTCTTTTGCCTCTTTTTCATATCACTATTGTTATTGTTACAACACTTTCTTCATCCAATTTGGTCCTTACTCATATATTGAAAAGCAAAATTATCAGGTTGCTAATTTCCAGCTTACTGTTTGATCCTTAATGTTATCAGAATCATTTCAGAATGCAGTAACAAGTTCAAACATTGTGTATCTACATCAATGTATCACATGAAAAGTATAGATTAGGAACAATCCATATTATGCCAATATCATTTAAAAATTTTAACTATGACAAAACAAAGACCTCCAATTTTACAAGTCTTATGATTTCATAACCAAATATAACTCACAAAACAGACAAAATGCAACCCCCAGTGCAACAGTAATAATCATCACTCTAATTCTCCTAATTTCACCCCTAATTTCAACCCTAAATTTGTCTATCTTCTTAGCCATCATTGAGGATGCTTGCAGATTTTCTCCCCTGCATTCAGAGTCAATCCATCATCAGGCGTTGCATAACAATGCTCGAACTTTCTCTTGGCTAAACATCTTGCCATGCCCTCCCATCCTTGTTCGAGTTCATCCACCCAAACAAAGTATCTGCAATCTCTTGTCTAAGAGAAAAAAAAACCCCAAATTTGTCGACTAAAACTCAGAAATCATTGTCTAACCTCAACAACAACAGCAGCTGTCCCTTACCGCCCATAGAGGACATCTTATGAACCATCTGTTAGGGTTCGTAATCGTTCCAGACTCCATCAACACAACATCTCTCCCACAGAAACATTTGCCGTCGAGCTTCTTCTCCTTCATCTTCTTCGAACTGGAAGAACTGCTGCGAGTTCCAAAATTTCCATCTGAGTTAAATTTGCGTGATGACATCGCTGGGGTTCTGAGATAACTCTGGGTTATGGTTCGAATTGCAACAAAATTTCAGATTTGGAGTTATGGTTCGAATTGGGGAAGAGAACTTGCTAGGGTTTTCACTTCAACCATTACCTACATATACAACATTCAGATCCACATAGATTGGGCTTTGGGAGGTTCGGATTGCCATGTAGGACTATACAAACCCGAAGCAGGTGCCAACCCAAGCCAGGCTATTTTTGTCACATAGAGTCCATCTCTCATGGTTACAAAGTCAGTTTCCTTCTACAATGGGTACATTTGTCAGCGTTCTGAACTATTATGGATACAAATGGTCAATTATTCATAATTTTTTACGTATTACACATTTTTATAAATTTTATATTTTATTAATTAAATTCTTTTATAAAATTATCCAAAAATATTTAAGATGATTAAATTTTATTTCTGATATTTCAAATGTTTTAATTTTATATATACCTTTTTATAATCAATAAGTAAATTTTTTTTCCTATATTTATCCTTAATTTTCCATGCAACCATAATCCTAAACCAGTAAACCCTAACCAAACCCAAATCCAAAACCCTCTCCACTAAACTCCAAGTCCTCCCCTTTCATGTCACCCTACCATCGCCAATCCCTCCACCATGTCAGCCACACCTTTCTGCTCACCATTCACCATCTATCGCCTCATTTTCCACTATTACTACTACCACAAAAAAAATATATTTTTTTAAAGAGTTATGCTACGAGTACACTAAAATCAGCCACTAAAATTAGTCACCAGTATAAAATACATATTGAAATACAAATACATTATAAAAATAAATTAAACCACATATATATTTATACACAAATATATTGATAACTAATTTTAGTAGCTGATTTTAGTATACAAATAATATTTCTCGTTTCTAAAACGTTGTAGCTACAGTGAGCTATTGATGATCCTGCCATATGAACGTATCCTGTTATAAATAGATGCCAAATTATGTACATTCTTATGAAGTATTAAAGTATAAGAATTCTTCACCTTTTGTAGAAAAGCATACGTATGGTCAACCCATAATGTGTCACTACTATAGTAACCTTCTTGCGTTTTTGAGTAAGAAAATCCAGTGCCCACTGGGATATCTATGTATAACATGTTCAACATATGGGTCCATGAGTATGGGTTCAGCTCAAGTTTTGGAATATTTCCACTCAAATTTCGATCCATTCTTAGAGGTCCTGCAAATGGTTAACCTATTAGCAAATTAATTAGCTCATGTATTTTCATTGCACACAAGATAAGTTTTTAAAAAATTTTACATGTATTTCGTTAACAGTACAAATAAGATACATTTATAATTATTTCGATGTCAATATTTTATAAAAAGATGATTTCAATAGTTTATTACGATAAATTTCTCTATAACTTCATGTATTTTGATATATTGAAAATTTTCATAATGTTTTTAACTCTTTTTCTCTCTCGCTCACTCTGATCGTGACATGAGAAATATAAATATTATTTTATAGGTATTAGTTTATATTTTGAAGTGTTAAAATGTTTAGATTAATTTCATGTTTTTTATTTTAAATTTTCAGATAATATATTAAATTTTATGTTAGTGGACTTAGAATTTTTACCGTTAACTTAATATGAGGTATATAAATATTTCTTTTTTTTTTACGGTATTCTTTAACCTAGCAAGCTAAGGATTAATCAGTTACGGTATTGAACTCCATTTAACGGTTTGTTGTTGGCCAATGAATTACTGCATACACAATATAGGATTTGAACCTCCGACACTTGTTTAAGCGGATTATTGAACAAACTACTAAATCAACCCAACTTGGTTAAATATTTCTTAAATTATTATAGCCGACACTAGGGAGAGAAAGAGAGAGAGATTAGAGGAGTGAAAAAGCTTTTTTGGTCTCATGATGAAAGCATAGTGTAGATAGGTGAGATTGGGCGAGTCCCTCTCTTATTGCATTAGAAAATTGAATAAAAGGTAGAGTGATTTCCTTCCATTTAATTTTAAGAGTATATACCCAAAAAAGTCCCTAAAAAATCTTATATCGGAAATTTTTATTTTCAAAAACCTTTTATTACATTTAGGATTTTGAACATTACAAAAATAAGATATATAAGTTTTTACTTTAGTCAAACTTGCTATTTTCACTTGTCCAAATAGATTTTTAAAAGTGTATTGAAAAGACTTATATGTCTTACTTTTATTTTCTTTAGATACTTATTATATATAATTTGGAGAGGATACTAATCTGGTAATTAATGATTAGAATCAAAATTTAATTATTTAAAAAAAATATATTTTTGAGTTAATTTTATAACTATTAATATAATTTTTTATACTAATATCTAATTGTATTTTTAAATAACAAATATGAAAATTAATTATTTTTATTTGTGTAATAAATTTAACATCTAATTAAATATACAAAATTAAATAACTAATTTTTTTCAAGTTTTAGATAACGAATATTAAAATTAATTATTAATAAAAAATAAATTCTTTTATATAAAATTAATAATAAAAAATTTTATTATTTAATTTTTTTATATAAAACTTTAATCTTGTTTCTATAAAAATAATTTAATTATATAAATTTTTTATGTCATACTTTATAATATTAAAATAAAATTGATATAATTTTAAAAAATTTATATTTTGATTAAAAAATACTAATTCAATCCAAGTGACTTACCATTTTCGAAAAAGAATGCAGAAAGTGCAGAGCAACCAGGACCTCCAACAAACCAGAGCAGAAGTGGATCAAATAAAGGATTTCTTTCAGATTCCACAAACAAGTAAAATAATTGCACAGCTTCCTCCTCCCCAACCCCTACATATCTACACACACAAAATGACTTGAATATTTGCACCCATGACCTATATTTCTTTTTAAAAAAATGCATCAAACAATATGACTGCGTTTGTTTATAGAAACAGTACACTAAAATAAGAATACTGAGATACAAAATTGTATTTATAGAGAAGACATAAACAGAGACAATATATCTAAAGACACTGAATTAGTATATTTTGTGTCCATTGGAAATACTAACAAAAGACACAATTTATTTTTTATTTTTTCTTTCATTATTCTTATTAATTTTTTATAATTATATTTTTTATTATTATATTTTTTATCTCAAATTTTTTTAATAAAAAAATAAAAATATATTGAATTTTTATATTTTGTTTTAATTTATCATTAAACAGAATATAAAAACACAAAATTTTGTGTTTCTGTCTATTAATATATTGTCCTGTTTTATTATCAGTGTCTTGTCTTGTTCTATTCTTAGAAACAAACACAACCTATAGGATCACAATAGAGATTTTTTTTATAAATAAAATAAATATAATATTTCGGAATATATACATGCTTTAAAATAATTATATTCTTCGTCTTTATTACATATTTCATTGGCACAAAAACCGGAATAATTAGAAAGTGTTGACTCACGAGACTCTTTTATTGTAATAATGACTTGAAATAAAAAGGAAAAATAAATTATAAGTACTGACCCGGTTTCAAGGTTGAATGGAAGATGGCCGTCATAACCCGGTAGGTTCTTAACAATGGAGCTCGCAGAAGCAGAATCTATGAGCGGTTGAAGAAGAACAACAACCAGAACCACACACCAACATCTCCAACCCATGCCTCCTTGGATCTCTACACATCATCAACATTCCATGCTTTTCTCTTATTTATACATATTTTAATGGAGGTTTTATACAATTAATTAAATTACTATATATTATTGATTGAACAAAATCTGAATTTTGACAATTATTCTAATTACAAAAGATACAAGATTGGTCGTTGATCAAATATTAGATTCGAAAAATAATTTGAACAATATGGATAATTAGGAACATAGAAACAGAGAGCGAAGATTGAACAAGTACCAGTTAGGTTCCGGAGTTTCCACCAGAAGTTGAAGCAAGCAAAGTGGATTTATTGTGAACTGAGCTGGATGGAGAGAACATAATGAATTTGCTTGTCAATTTTTGCCAGCTATAGCAAATCTACCCGTGTCCTCTACTTACGGTGGTCATGGACAAGTTTTTGTCCTATCTGACTTTGTTCTGTCTTATAATAACTCCCATCGAATTCGTGTTATTTTTATAGTAGGTAATAAATATTTAATTTTTATTCCATTTTTGTGGGTATTCATTCTGCTTCTACTTGTTTCTACAATTATTAAAATTCAACAAATAAAATTAAAATTTAAAATTTATATAACTACCATTACATACATAACATAAATTAAAGTAAAAATTTAAATATGATATAATATTATTAACAATTTTACTAATTATTTTATATATATTATATATGAGAGTTAAACCTCAAAGTGATTCATGAAATTACACTCGAGTCTTAAAGTAGTCTCTGAATTTAATAATTATCCAATTTTATCCCTGAAATTATACGTCGGGACCCACAGTCGTCTTTCTAGCAATTTCTGTCCACCTGACTCCACCAGAAAACTGTTCTATACTCTTTTACGACACGCTGGCAAAGAAAAAGCGACGTAGTATTATTGTGGCGCATAAATGAAAGAAAACGAGGTCGTTTCTCTCTTGAAATCCACTCCCTCAACTTTAAACTAACGTATTGCCTTCCTTTCTCAAAAAAACAACACAAACATAACTGTTTTTCCACTGCAACCTGTACGATATCATATGCAAAAATATATAAAAGAAATTAAATATTTTAAAAGAAATTGAAAACACACATAGTAGTTATTACAATAAAAATTTTATAAAATTCATTAAACCAATGGTTAATTTGTTTTTAATATTGAAAATATTGAAATAATGAGTAATCATTTTACTTGCTTCATCTGATATGGACTATCAATGTCACTAGTTAAAACATTGTTCGACTATGTATAATTAAATAATGGCATGTCAGTTAATGACACGTGACATATTAATATAAATGATAGTGTTATATGACAAAAACATATTTTGTTTTGTGATTTGTCTACTTGTTATTGATATATTATGATTACAAGTGACTTGATTTAATCCCTGAATTTTGTTAAACTACTTAATTTAGTCTCTAAAATTAAAAATCGTAGACTAAAGTAGTCTTTACACAAATATGAGAATAATAAAAAAAATTAATAAACCTAAAAATATTAAAAATTTGATTCGTCTAACGAAATTTAGTGATTAAATTAAAGTACTTATAATAATGTCATTGAGTGACATGTAAACAACTAATAAAATGTTATGGTAAAAACTCAAGTGAAGTTAAGTTAACGTGAATGTCCACCTAGATTTGGAGTTTCAGCTATGTTAAGTGTATCAAGGGTTCTTGTAACGCTTCTTGTTTTTTCTCCTTTGTCGTAATGTTTCTTTAAAATATTCTTCTTGTAGATACCCAACAAGTTAGGTTCTTGCTATCCGTGTTAAACTAGCATGTATTCCAATCTGATCCATTCACAAACATGGTCGATCACATGTTTTTCAGCCCATTTAAAAAGCCTATAAGCCCACTCTAAAAGAAAAAAGATATAAATAATATTAAGTCAACTATATTTTTTATTTGGGTGACTTTTTAAAAAAAGATATTTTTTAAAATTATTTTTTTTAAAAGATCTTATAGAAAAGTAAAAGTAATTTTATGTTTAGGTATTTCATACAAAAAAAATTTTTATTTATCAATTATTTTTTGGTATAACAATATAAAAGTAATTTTTTGTTTATTTATTATATGAAAAATATCTTTTTTTAAGGAAAAAAAATCTTTTAAAAAAAGATGTAAATTACAGCTTCTCAAAATTTTTTTTTATTTTTCTAGTCCTTTTACTTTTATTACTAGAAATTTGTCAAACACACTAAAAAATAAAAAAAGATCATTTTCATTGAAAAATATATTTTTTTTAACAAAATAATGACGCTCAAACAAACACTATATATACATTAAAATCAGTTACTAAAGTCAGCTAGTATAAGAATAATATTAAAATATAAAAATATATTAAAAATAAATTAAACTACATATATATTTATACATAAATACATTAAATTAATTTTAGTGTATAAATAATATTTTTTATCACTTATTTCTCAACTTATAGTTAACAAAGATGATTACAAGTGTAAACAAAAAAGTTTAAACATGATGGCTAGATTCAAGTCCATGACAACACTTATAGTTAACTGAAGTTACCTCCATTTCATGTCCACACTTAACAGGGCATGGAATTTGAGCTAAAATATCTGTGGGATAATTAGCAAATTCTCTATGTGCACATTTCTGTTTACGCTTGCTTCTCTCATGCTCATAGTGATGTTTAAAACCAGAATCAAAGCTTACTTCTTTATACAATCTTCCCTTCTTCCAAGCATCAAAAGCTTTGGCTGTGTAAAGCATAGCTTCACCTTCACCAAGAAGCTTCACCTGACGCCCTTTACTCAGAACTACCCATCCGTTTGGGTCTTGTTTAAGTAACAGCAGCTTCTGTATCTCTCTTGTTACAGAGTTTTCTTCTTCTTTTTCTTCATTCTTCTTCTGTTTCTTGGTGGAGAGTAGTAAGTTGTCTATGGCGATCCAGAAGCATGGTATAATCTTTGGGCTTTCCCTTCCAAATTGATACCACTCAATTATTGATGTGGTTTCTGGTGATTTCATGCTTTCATTCATGTTCTCCAAAGCTGTAGTGAAATCTTGGATCCACTTATTGTTGGTACTACCATAGATGAACAGGTAGCAGCCCTTCTCTATCTGATTTCATGGAAAAAAAAAATATTATTTTTGGATGTAAGGTGAAAAAAAAATATTTGTAAATAACAAGAAGATAAATGTTAAGGCCTCAGAATTTATTGATTTTAATCATTATTTAACCATCTGAATTTATTTAAGGAAAAGTATAAGGAGACAATAAATTTAGTGACTAATAATCTTTCTTTTTCACTTGTGATTTTTGTGATTTTCATAGAGATGCTGTGTGTTTTTATTTTATTGGACTGATTTTAAAGTTTATTGTTCATATTATTTACAAAAATTATTATCTACCTAACAAAATTGTTTATTTAATCTAACTCATTTAGTTTAGTAATCCAACAACATACTTTCTCCAAAACGATAAATTCTTATGGTTCTCTATCATTCCTCTAACAATAACTTTACCGCTCTCTTTCTAACACTTTTCTCTCTTTCTATACACCTTCCTCTTCTTCTTTCTCTTTTATTGCGCTTTTCTCTTCTCTCTAAGGGGTGAGATTGTTGAGGTGGTGGATGTATACATAGTAATAAGGGGGATAGATCATCTCAATTTTTTTAATAATTGAAGGAGTAAAGTGTGATCTCTTATCGTTGGTTTTATAAGTGGGACCAAAAATAAATATGAGAAAGAACAATAAAAAGTTAAAGATTACACTTTACACTCTTAATTTTTTTTAACAATCGAAAAGATTCATTTTCGTAATAAGGGACTAAGAAAGATAAAACATAAACAATTATAGATGTTTAGGTGCAAATATTCACATACCAATTCCCTTATTGATGGACTGAGATCGATGAGTACGTTCCAAAACCAGTCCCATTGCTTTGTAAGACGAATGTGATCAGAAGCTCTAAATGGGAATCCATCAATTCCCCATGTAGAAATTGTGTGCTTTGCATCATGGTTCTCTACTTTGCCTTGAGGGCCTATGAGCATTATAATTGCCTTGTCCTTGTAGTTGAAAACTTCTCTCATCAACCTTATACCTGTTTTGAACTTAAATTCCTTTACCACATACCACCCTTTCTCAAGATTCTCCAATGTTGCTTTGCTTGGTTTCTCATCTCCATCACCCTCATCCACTAACTGAATCCATAAAATCTTCAAGTCCTCTTTCTTGTAGCCTTGTATCTCTTTTGGATCTTCCTTTAGTTTCTCATTGATTGATTTTAGTAGTTGAATCTCACCTTCAAAGGTGTCATCAATACTTGAAATGAACAATAATACGTACTTATTCTTGAAATCTTGAACGCCAACCTGCATTTAAGATTCAAATATTATGGATCAACCGTTTATCGTTAACCCTAAATGTCATAGATATAATCATTTATAAACCTCTTCCTATCAGTTTAAATTTTGTAGAGAAGCAGTGTCATAATATGGTACTAGAGTTTCTATAGCTGAAAAAATAACGTACTAGAGATATAAGTATTCATATATTTCTTTTAAGCGTTTGGTGGACAGACAGAGACAGAAAGACTGAGACTGAGAGACAGAGACTGAGAGATAGGGATTGAAACAAATCTCAGTATTCTGTTTGGTGCAAAATGGAAAATAAGAATTGAAACAAGAATAAAACTCTAATTTAAAATAACGTACTAGAGTTTCTATAACTGAAAAAATAACGTACTAGAGATATAAGTATTCATATATTTCTTTTATTAGTGTTTGGTGGAGAGATAGAGACTGAGATAGAGAGACTAAGAGATATAAACTGAAATAAATCTCAATATTCAGCTTGGTGTAAAATAAGTGACAGAAATTGAAACAAAGATAAAGCTCTAATTTAATTTACACAAAGGATAAAATTAGAATTAATTAATTAATTAAAATAAGAGTATTTTAAGTATAAAATGTTATTAAAATTTCAGTCTCTGTTTCTAAAAATTTCAGTCATCTGTGTCCCTACTTTTTAGAGGTACTGAAATACTGAAAGTTTAGAGACAAAGACAGAAATTTTAGTACCAATCTCTGAGCCAACAAACATGATACTGAGTCTCAATCTTTCAATTTCTATCTTAATACCTCAAAACAAACGCTATATAACTTAATTTTTTAGGAGAAACAGTATCATATACTGAAATTCTAGCCATTAGAAATCGTTAATAATATAGAATGAAAGAAATTTAAAAAAAAATCACTAGAGACTGATGAAAAATACTAATAATTAAACAACAGAGAATATCAGATAAAGCTAAATTATTAATCAATATAGTAATGCAAATACTACCTGCTGTTCTCTGCTAATTCCATTATAGACAACTAGTTTTTGATCTTGGCTTCCATTATTAGGGATAATAAGAGCATCTAGAAAATTTACAATATCAATATCCTTATTAGTAGTAGTTTCAATGGCACTACTGATAATATCCTTGCGCCTTTTGTAATCTTCTATTGCTCCTACATTCACCATGAATTGAAGATTCTAAGATCAAATAATGTAAGAGAATAAACACCCTTCACTAATTAAAGGCCGCTAGTTAATTACAAAACCTATAATTAACTACCTATTTGCATTTTACACTTCTCCCGGAGTTCCCTGAAATTTTTGAGAATGGAGTCAATCTTTTCATCAAATTTGGATAATTCATACTTATAACCCCTGAAAGAATGAAAGCAATGCCAACTATATGAAAAAAAAGTTACACAAAATAAAAAAAAGTTAATTCTGTATATATAATATATTAATTCAGAGTGTTTTTAACAATTAAATCATATTATATATATTCTGAGTAATTCTATTTATATATTTAAACTTGTGTATATCACTATAAAAGTGAAAAGAATAAATAAAGCACACATTAAAACCACAATATATGTGAATGATCTTGCAACTAGTGATGCAGAGAGAATGAACAAGAGTTATTAAAAGAGACATTGAATGATAAATTGTTATTAGAGTGTGTGTTTACAAAGGCAGTTAAGACCTAAATATTTTCAGTTGTAAGTAAAGTGTCTTTGCAATAACTAAATATGAGTGAAATCTTAAATATTTTTATGTTTTAATAATTAAATTTTATTATTTATTATTTTTAGATACTAAACTTGGAATCTTTGTTAGTAAAAACTTTTTTATGTGGTGACAATAATAATATATGTAACTTTAATGTAAGATTAATTTTAGTATGTTTATGTTATGATAATTATAGTGACTATTGTGGAAATAATAATATATATCTTTGTTAGTAATATTTAAAAAAAACTGTTAAATAATAAAAAATATTATTTTAATTTTAACAATATTTTTAAAATATTATAATCAACGTAAATTTTAATTGAGGAAATTGATAAAGTGAAGGTTAATCACTATTGATTTTATAAATTCTAAAAAATATGTTCCACTATTTTAATTTAAAAATAATTAACTCATCACTTTATTACTTTACTAATTTTCTCACTTTAAAAAATCTTGATCTAATAATCTTAACCACGATAGTACATGCATATTTGAATGATCCTGTATATAATAGATTGGAAAAGTATTGGGTACTAATATATTATCTGTTAATTTATTGTCAATAATAATTAATTATATATTTTAAACACATGTATAAAGAGACACATTTAAAAATTATATCTATAAAAACATTTTTATTAGACACAGTCATAAAAAAGACATTTTTATTAAACACATTTATAAAAACCCTTCCATTAAACACAATCATAAATAAGAGTTCACAGAAGTTGGCTAACGGAATTGAAGCTTACTTATGAGTGAAGGAATGAATGTGGGTGGCAGAGGTGACAAGGGTGATGATTGCCCAATAAACAAGAACAGGGATGTGATGCAATGTTTCAGCCAAGGCAGGAACATCCTCAATGTTGTACTCTTCATTATTGTTGGTCATGCACTCACCAATCACTTCCATCACCTTCTTCATCAATCCATTGAACCTACTCAGCTGCTCCTTGTTCTCACTCAAGTTTTCAATCCCATTCAACTCCGCCAACCATTTTCCGAGTTCGTCGCCACGTGGCGGCAACGCTAGGTGCCAGAACTTTCCAAACTCTAACGCAAATGCGGCTAGAGATATCGCTGCTTTTGCTTCCCATGAGTAAGATCTCAACTGTTTCAGTATCAATATTGTTATTTCATCTGCAAATTCATCTTTCTCACCGCTGCCTACACATATCATCTACAATAATATTCAAAAATTAAAAAACTTGTATTATTCACTTGTGTTTATGAATTTTCTGTAACTTTTGTTGAATTTCGGAAAGAAGAGTAGAATAAAAAAATAATATTATATATAAAATTATTGTTATCTGATACAAGAGTCATGTTATTTATAAAGATATTTTTAACTAACTTCATAAATATTTATTTACTAACTACTAGTTATTACTGATTTAATTCTCAACTACTAATAATTCTAATAATATTTTAATAACTTTCAATCAAATTTTTAATGTGTTTTGAACAAATAAATTTTGTTATAAAATAATTAGATTTTTAAAAAATATCAGATAAATTTTTTTTCAATAAAATTTTTTAAAAAATTAAAATATTTTATCTGAATTTTTTTTAAAAACAATTTGGATATTTATTCTATAATCTAATCATATGTTAAATTAAAATCAATATATTAGTGGAATAATCCTGTTTTGTTACTCCCACTTCATATCCCCAAACTCAAGTTCACAACTTAATATCATGCATTATGGAACCATTATAATATTCCGCATTAGAGAGAAAGGAGTATTTAGAAATCAGAAATATTTAATAAAAAAATAGTCAATTATTATAATAATTAATAGATATTAAATAAGATATTTTTTTCTTTCTAATATTACTGTTTAGAAATAGAGTTATAACTTTGTTAATTTAAACTTTGTTATTACCTGGCATGAAATTTGCTTTAAGAGAGGGAGTCGCGGAAAAGATATTGATGGAGCCGTTTCTTCTTTATCTTGATTAATTTGTTTCTCATTCTGTTTAAAAAAAAATAAAAAATAAAAAAAAATCATAATCATTGCCGATCGAATGCTTAAAAATATACAAATATATTTTACCTTGAAAATCAATTCAGAAGTTTCAATTGAATGTTTGATAACATTTGAAGCAACAAGGTAGAGCGATCCATGGTCGTACTTTTCAACACAATGGAAATGTGTTTGGTAAACTTTCTCTAGAATCTTCTCATCACTTATTTCGAATGGGTTCACCAAACCCTGATGATGAGGAATTGCCTTAAACATTATTATGTTTGTTTTGGTGATTTTATTAGGCCTGTTTTCAAAGTTCATTAGATGAACACTTTAGATGCCTATTTATATATAGGATTTGAATTCTCTAATTTTATCTTAAAGAGTAAAGTGTGATCTCTCATTGTTAATTTCATAGGTGGGAGCAAAAATAAATATAAAAGAGAAACTATTTAAGAGTATGGGTGTTTGCGGTGCGATTTGGTTCGGTTTTAAGAAAAAATTCATCCGATCCGAACGCTTAATTTATGTGCGGTGTGGTTTGAATTGGATGAACTTTATTTACAGATCCAAATTCTTATATATAGCTAGCTAGGATAAATAAAGTAAATTAATTTACAATTATCATTGCGAATACAAAAATTTTTGTAGGTCAACAAATTTTAGTATTTTTTATCATTATTTAGTCAGTATAAATATTAAATTATTTTAAATAAATAAATTTTATTAATTTATATATATAAATTCTAAAAAATATAAATATAAACTATATTGATTTATTTATATAAAATTTTATTAAATATAAATATAAATAATATAATATTTATAAATATAGATACAAATTATTATTAATTAAATATTAATAAAAAATAATAATATTTATTAGACATGTAGTATTTTTTTGTGAATATATATAAAAAAATTGATGTAGCTTTTGTGTCCCTTAAGTTTGTCATCATGTGAACTGTATTAATATACCATTTTAACTTGTTCGAGATGGATGTGATGTGATCAGGGGGAAAAGAGCATATCTTACAAAGCCATTGTAGGATTAGATTGCCATACCCTTTTTCTGTTCACCATGAACATGTATATCTCAACAATAAAAAATTTGAGAAAAGAATTTCGTTACATATTAATACAAAAACAAAAATATAGGTGAATAATAAAAATATTAAATAATGTAAACAATAGATATATCAGATGTTCATTTTACTAGTGTACGGATAATTATTTTAATATTAAAATTTAGAAAATTAATTTAGAAATATAATTTATTTTTATTTTATTAGTAGTTGTTCATATTGTTCAATAAAATTATTATCTCTCTAGCATTCCCCAATACGAAAAGAGCATCTCATCGCTAAAAGATAATAAAAGTAAAATTCGGGACAAAAAAATGTACTTTGAGTGTTGTTGATATCATTGTGATACTTGTCACATATTTTATGTTAAACTAGCTAGGTAATTCAAAACTTCCGAATACAAACTTGCTATTAATTAATTCATTTGTTTAACTATAAAAACTTGTTACATTTTATCCAAATATAATTAATCTTATAAACAACAAAGAGCTACCCATAACCCAAAAATAGAGCTACTAGAGCCAATAAAATAAAGATCTTCTAAAATTATTTGATTCTGCTAAAACAATTTTTAAAACGTGAATCTCCTATTTTTAATAATATATAAATCGTTTTAGAGTTTTGTGATTTATATAATATGTTATTCATTACACCTTAGGATGATTTATGCATGGGTAGTTTATGAAAAAATATTCATTAATCGTCTTAAAGTGGCGAGCTTTCCAAATTGTGTATAAATCATCCCAAAGTGGGAGGATTTACGTGTTTCAAGACAAAAACACAAGGAATTGGTACGATTTATGTGCAATAGCTAACCCTCAACACTCAGCCACGATTTATGTTCGAAATTGCACATCCTTAACACCCAACCACGATTTACCCTTAACTTACCTAACCCTGAGGAGGCTGCGACGATTTATACTCGGATTGGAAGCTGAAGACGTTGCAGTGATTAACCTTGCCACCAATTTCACCGTATCCAAGTGTCGGAGAGAAGGTTGGGGAGGAAGAGAGCCCACATCAGTGGGGGAAGGGGCAGTGAGTGACGGCGTGCGGCATACAGCGACGAGGTTGCGACGGGGGGTGGCACATAGCAACCACTGTGTGGTGGAGTGTAGCACAAAGTGGCGATTTGTGCGGCAAAGTGGAAAGAATCAGCCCTGAGGCAAGGATGGCCGCTAATGAGGGAGATATGTACCCCCTGAACGGTATTGCGCATGTTGCCAGATTTATCGATGAAGAGGTTAGTTATCAAAATCCGTGTTTAGTTGATTTAGTTGATGCCAATTATATCCTGATGAATTTAATCTAATTTCAATATGAATATCTAATAAGATATTGGCTGATTTAAAGGCTGATAGGTATAATTGACTGTTACAACATTTGTGATTATGAAATTTAGGATTTTATTGTTTAGTGAATTTTCAGGTTTTTGGATGATTGTAAATCATGTTAGACTTCGGAGAACCTAGAGACTTAAATTCAGAAATTTTGTTTATGATATATTTATGCTTGTGATGTTAGACTTGTGATATTATAATAAATACCTATAATTTGGCCTGTTTTATGTCATTAGCTTATTCTGTATTCTTTTTTTACTTTGAATTATATATTTTTTGTGTGTATACTGACCCCATAAATTGTGGCCTTAATATTTTTGTTTTATCAGCCAACTCGATATGTTAGGAGTGTCTATAGGCAACAGAAAATGATAATACATGACCTTGTAGTGTCCAACTTAGATCGTGCCAATTTACTACATGTTGATCGGCTGAATGATTATTGGTTTAAACTTGATGAGCCGCTGATCAGTGCATTTGTGGAGCGATGGCGTCCTGAGACCGATACGTTTCATATGTCGTTGGGGGAGTGCACGATAACTCTGCAGGATGTGGCAAACCAGTTTGGCCTCCCATTGATGGACATGCAGTTAGTGGGTGTCTCAGTGACTTCAAGTAGTTGATGGAGGGAGAAAGCCTGCTTGGGTGGGTTTGGAGAGTTATTCGGTGAACTTCCACCAGATGATTGTATCGATGAGTTTATAGTTTCTTTTTCGTGGTTCCAGAACAAGTTCAAAGTCTTGCCTGCCAATGCATCGGAGACAACAGTACATATTTATGCGCGTGGTTATATTATGATGTTGTTTTCCACGACGCTTTTGAGGAACTAGTCTAGTGCTAGGGTTCATTTACGATGTCTTCCGTATGTTGCAGACCATGATGGGCTCAGTAAGTATAGCTGGGGTTCGGCTACTTTGTCTTGATTGTACAGGTGTCTTTACAAAGTTGCTAACCTGAATATTAAGAACCTAGTTGGGCCACTGGCATTGCTGCAGTCTTGGATTTTTTATCATTTTCCCACGTTCAGGCTCAGAGGATTTGACACCATACTTTGGCCGCTTGCATCGAGGTGAGTACTTTTCATGGATGATATTTACAGTGCACTAGTTCATAAACATTTTTTCTAAGTTTAATGCTTATCATTATGAATCTTCCAGGTGAGGTAGGTACCTGCTATCGTCAGACGAGAAGGGTCCTCGGGTCATTGCTACTCAACTAAGGCTAAACAGGTTGGGTGTAGATGATGTAAGTATAAGCTTCCATTAATCGCTTTCGACTATACCAGGTAATTGTTTAGGTTTATGACATAATACTTACGTGTAGTGTATCTATTTATGGTTTTGTTAATTTTGACTAATTGTCATGTTGCAGTTCATTTGGATTCAGTACAACGCTCTTGAGGTTATCCTAGTAGTCCATCTTGATATCCTTAAGCCTGGTCACACACTATTATGAAAGTTGACTATTGCATTGATCTACTTTGCATCAATTGGGTGGCATCAGGTTGACAAGATTTTATCTCAGTTTGGGAGAATTCAGCATATTTTCGAATCAGCCATCAACATTGACTTTCTGTTGTAGAAGGATGGTTGATGACCGACCCGATGATTTCCCAAAGTATTCGCCACATGGCATCAATATTAGGACCAAAGACATCAGAGCGTGCTTGAGTTTCAGTTGGTTCCAGACCCTCGACCTTTGGCTAAGTATCTTGATTGGTGGTTTAGAGTAGGCCGTAGGTTCTTTTCACATGATCGGTTACTTGTAGATCCTCGCCAAGGAAGGGTTCCCGCAAATGCTCCTGTTCGGGATCATATTGCTGCACTAGCAAGACAACAGGAACCAAACATGCAAGACAACAGGTGTAGGGTAACTTGTGAGCACGTTGGCACCCGATACAGCTAGCCTATGGTAACAGGATTCGAGGATGTGTTGGTGTTGGATGAGAAACAAGTTGATGATGATGATGATGGAGGTAATGGGGTGGGGGTATGGCTGGAGGTGGGTCCAATTAGGGTTGGGGTGGTGGTAGCTCCGGTTAGGGAGGAGGTGTGAGTGGCTCTAGTTAGGGAGTGGTGGGGGTAACACTAGGTGGGGAGGAGCTGGTGGTTCTGTAGGTCCTAGAGGAGAAGGAGCTTGGGGTCTGAATTTGGTAGTGGTGCCAAGGGTGGGGGGTGGAAGTTCCCAAGTTGAGGCATCAACCCTATTTTTGGACTTCGGTAGCCTAAGGCAAATGAGGCAGGTCTTTGGTGCGGGTAGTGATTTTTTTGCCGAGATTGCCCAATTTGTCAGCCCAGGTGGTGATTATAGGACATAATTTGAGGAAAGTGTAGTGGATCTTAACGTGGATTTGAATGAAGCACTGACTGATTATCAGGGAGGTCCATTTACGTTGGGTGGTACTCCTGCATCTACCTGCCGATCAGCTAGAGTAGGTTTCAACACCTTTAGTGGACATACACAAATTTAGAATTACTTTTAGTGGCTATATAAATTGCCGGTAAAATGGGTTTTAGCGGCAATAGTAATGACAACTAAAAGTGAATAACATTACCATATTAGAATTACTTTTAGTGGCCATAAAAATTGTCAAAAAAATGGCTGCTAAAAGTTATAACTTTTAGCGGCTATTAAAAAGGTCTTTACTAGCAATGTATAATTGTCGTTAAAATCTTTTACTAACAAAGCATAAGACAGCTAATGTCTAATAATTGCCGGTAAATGTATCAGCGGCTATTTTTATTGAAAAGCAAAATAAATGACTGTTAAAAGTGATTTTTCTAATAGTGCTAAGCAATAGCTCTATCATTTTAAATTGTCATGTTAATTCTATGTTCTAGGTTTAGTATTCGCTGGTCTATCCTAATTCCAGTTTTTCATTAGTTATATTCTAATCCATTTCAGTAACCAAAATCAATAACAGAAAATAAATACAATTTTATTACAGAACACAGGGAAAAAAAAGAAAATAAGCATAAATATAATCACAGAAATTAAGCACAAAAAATGTGGTAATCAATGTGATGCATGTCTACTCTAAACAGGCCATAAGTTCATGCATTGGTTGACTATTCGTAACCCGATATTATTCGGGATTAAGCCCAAATATGATTTTTTCCAACTGCGTACATTTTGCATACGTGTCTAATGGACAAAGCCACATACATTCTGACAACTGATAATCGTCGCAGAACTTGACGTCATAGTATGCTAACAGTTGAAGAAACAGTGTGCACTCTTATAGGTGTCCCACCATTAATTTCAACTAAGCAGTGAGTAAGAGAGACGCAACCACTATCCTCGCCAAACATACGCTCTAAAAGGGTATACATTGTAAAATCTTAAAGTCTCTAACCATCTCTTCGAATATTAAACTTATAATACATTGTTTCATTCTCAACATGGACCCTTTTGCTTTCAATCTTTTACTTAATTTTAATTTTTACCTTTTTCTTGTGTTATGATATATTCTCATTCTAAATCTTTTTTAAGATGATTTTTTGTCTTTAATCCCTTAGTAAATTATCATTATGTTATTTAATCTTTTCTTAAAAATATTTTAAGTTTTTTTATAATTATTTTTTTGTCTTTGTTATATTTAGAATAGAACAATTTTATTCTTATTATTCAACTTTTACGATTTTAACCTTACAAAACTACCTTACCAAAACCTATCCTAATAGAATTCACAATTTTTTGTCCAAATTAAAAATAGTATTATTATCTCTGACTTGAGTTTGATAGCGAAGGTTAGAATAGTATTAGAATATGATATATTAATTAGGATGATATTTCATGATTTTTTATTATAAAATATTATATTTTTATCACTTTAATTTTCTTTTTGGACAACTATAAATAAGTTGTACGTTATATTGTTTTTGTCAAAAATATAATTATCCATATCTATTAATTAAATAAAATAATTTTATAATGTAGTGTGAGAATTTAAATTTTTAAATAAAAATTTTATAACGGAGTGTGGAAATTTTTATGACCAAAAAATCTAAAATTTCATCATTACTCTTGTTCATACAAGCCTGTTCACAAGTGTCCTCTCTTAGTTTCCAATATTATCCATGTATTAGAAAAAATGTGTTACACGTGAACAAAGAAAGCTGCAAACTAAACCATAAAACATGATATTTTATATATATTAATTATTTCTTGTCAAACTTTTAATTCCTACAAATTCAAGCTCTGTTGCATGTCCGATCCAATGCATGAAAGTGACCACATAACAGTTTTTTAGGTGCATTTATTTTGAAGTACTGAGACAGAAATTGAGAGATTGAAATTCAATATCATATTTATTGGTTCAGAAATTAATATTAAAATTTTTGTCTTTGTCTAAAAAATTTTAGTACTTCAATACTTCTAAAAAATAGGGACACAAAGGACTAAGATTTTTAGAGACAGAAACTGAAACTTTAATAACATTTTATACCTAAAATACCTTCATTTCAATTAATTAATTTCAATTTTATAATTTGTACAAATTAAATTAAAATTTTATTCTTATTTTAATTTATCTCCCATTTTGCACTAAATAAAATATTAAAATTTATTTTAATCTCTATCTTTTAATCTTTATCTCTCAGTTTTAATTTTTCTGTCTTTATTTCTCCACCAAATGCTACTTTAAAGATTTAGAATGAAGATACATAAAGAAGGCGAGAGTGCAATCACGTTTACACAAGTATTATTTATGAATGATGATATATTCTGAATGTCACACATGATGGCAACATTCTTAAAGAGCCTCATATATCTTTTTCACTTTAATGGTTGTTACAAATTAAATACTATTATCATATAAATGCACTATATGGCTCTTATCTTTTGGAATTGAAGTATATACCCGATTCCTTTCTTGTTGGTTTCATCAATTCATTCTGTTAAAAATGAATTAGGTTTCAAGAAAAGCGTAATTCTGATAACTAGTAGGGGAATCCTAACAAAATGTAACTGATCATGTCTATTGTCAATAGTAGTTTCTTTGATGAAAACATTAATGTTACGTTTGAAGAATCAAGCATGTTTCATTCAGCTTATTCTAAACTCAAGAATTATATAATAAAAGTCATATTATTTGTTTAGTAACTTAGGCTACAATTTATTGCTTTCTAATTTTGGGAATTTATGTGAAGCTTTATTTTCGTTCAAGACTTAATTACTAATAAAGACTTAGATATTTTTGTTCAAGATCCAGTTTTTGGAAGCAAAACTTACTTTCTTTTTTTTTTTTGGATATTAGCCAAAAAAAAGTTCATCAAAGAGGAAAGGATATAAGTGTTTTACAATCAAAACACTGCATATAAACATGCCAAAATATATTTATTTGAAAATACATCCGTACATATAAAGTTTAATTTTGAAGTATTGACAGTACACAGTTGTATAATTACATCCGTTCTTTTGGATGACCATTTACGTAGTTAATATAAAAAATAGTTATTTTTGCTAATATGTCATTACGTAATTAGATACACGTGTAAAACTACTTTACACTGACCGTACATAAAAATTAATTACTAATCAATAAATCTTCAAGATATTTGCCTTACACTTTATAGAAATCCAAGCAAAACAAATACATCTAAAACCCTAATCTTTACATGATATCAAGGTTAAGAAATGAAATACAAATTAGAGTAACAACCTACTCAATACAAATCTTTATCTGCATGCTTGCATAGGTCGATCATGCCAACTGCTTCATATTTTTGAAATCAACTCCACTAGAGAGACAATGAAAAATCTTGACAATATGAATAATGGGCTGGTTATTTAGCCCAATAGAGGTAAAAATAAAAACCACTCCATAAATTACCTTAATTCCAAAAACCCTCTAAACCCTAAATTACAAATAGTTTTCACCCGACAGCCACCCGTGTAGCCCCTTCCCCTGTCACCGTCGTGGGATCGTCATCAAACAACCATTCACGTAGTTATTAAAATAATCATTCGACTACCTAGTGAAATAACCATCCAACATTTTTTAATTGTATATACTTAAACTAAATCGAACAAAATAACCATCCAATTAAGAATTAAAATAACCATCTACATACATAATGAATTGAACATCCAACACATTT